>NC_081199.1:34199015-34356515 GCF_902713425.1 Acipenser ruthenus
ACGAAAACTCAGGAACTGGGGTGCAGAAAAATGGCAGCAGGTGCTCTGGACTGATGAGTCAAAATTTGGCTGTAGCAGAAGGCAGTTTGTTCGCTGAAGGGCTGGAGAGCGGTACACGAATGAGTGTCTGCAGGCAACAGTGAAGCATGGTGGAGGTTCCTTGCAAGTTTGGGGCTGCATTTCTACAAATGGAGTTGGGGATTTGGTCAGAATTAATGGTCTCCTCAATGCTGAGAAGTACAGGCAGATACTTCTCCATCATGCAATACCATCAGGGAGGCATCTGATTGGCCCCAAATTTATTCTGCAGCATGACAACGACCCCCAAACATACAGCGAAAGTCATTAAGAACTATCTTCAGCGTAAAGAAGAACAAGGAGTCCTGGAAGTGATGGTATGGCCCCCACAGAGCCCTGATCTCAACATCATTGAGTCTGTCTGGGATTACATGAAGAGAGAGAGAAGCAACTGAGGCTGTAAATCCACAGAAGAACTGTGGTTAGTTCTCCAAGATGTTTGGGCCAACCTACCTGCCGAGTTCCTTCAAAAACTGTGTGCAAGTGTACCTAGAAGAATTGATGCTGTTTTGAAGGCAAAGGGTGGTCACACCAAATATTGATTTGATGTAGATTTTTCTTCTGTTCACTCACTTTGCATTTTGTTAATTGATAAATATAAACTATTAACATGTCTATTTTTGAAAGCATTCTTACTTTACTTTACAGCATTTTTTCACACCTGCCTAAAACTTATATAACACAAGTGTGAATACAATTGCAAAATCTGGGCAGGATTCAAATATAGCCTTCATTATATATATACACATATATATATATATATATATATATATATATATGGATGAAGGCTATATTTGAATCCTGAGCCATTCGGAAAAAAAAGGCATAATACCACAGTAGTGACATCAAAAAGTGATAATTCCTCTCAAGGAAAAACTTTGACCCATTCGACTCCTCAAGACCATCACTTTCAAGTCAAACACAAAACGTCACGTTTTCAGGCTGTACTGTAAAGTATTGCTGAACTTCTTTAATATTAGCATCACAAGGGTATCCATTATTATAAAAAAAAATCTATTATTCTATATATATTATTTTGATGTTTAGGTGTGGTTTTATATGGTTCACAAAATGACCATCGAACAATTAGACATAATGTAATAGAACTAATGGTAAGCAATATAAAACAATGTGAAATGTACATCGACTCAGTGGCCCATATTGAAAAAATGAAATTAAGTGACGTGAGTATAGATTCTTGGGCTACAAGAGACTGAAGTTCTGGCAGCTGTAGAGCTAAATAGGCCCATATAAGCACGTATAAGACTTAAAGAATAAGGATTGTTTTAAATACAAAGGCACAATAGAAACTATTAAAAATAAGAACGATCCAATCAATCTTTTATACAACATTAACCATTTCTCAGTTACTGTATTTAAAGACAATGAAACCGAAAGAAAATCTGAATACTGTGGCATACCCTTATGGAAAAAAACACGTGATTCACATGTGAAAACTCACATGTGTTCACATGTGAGTTATCACACAAGGTTTTCGGACTTTCTTGTGTGACTTTTCACATGTGGTAATTCACATGTTTATTTTCACATGCATATGTGAAATGTTTTGTAAGATTATTTAATATTTGTATACAGCTGTTCTCCACAAATCAAGGTGAATATGTTTTCCTGCTATTGTACCAGATATACATGCACACAAATTACATTACACAGATGCACATTGTCACCAGATAAAGTGCTTTTTGTAAAGTTAAATTAAATGTATTCCCATATATGAGTAACATAGACCAGATAATGTGAAATTAATATTTTTTAATACTGTTGCAAAATTACAGGAACACATACATCAACACATTTTAAATATAAACAAAAATACGTAATTAGGAAAAAAGTCATTTTGATGTCCATTCTTACAAGATTCCATTTTATCTTGCAGCTTTTTTTCAATGTCCTTTCATCCCTCAACTTTTGAGCCATGCAGGCTTTGATGGTTGTATCATCAGTATGAGGGAACCTGGTTTTCACATGATCTGCAAAACAGCAATAGATTTAATAGTACTTTATTTCAACACAGGGTTTCCATCTCTAAATTGTCCTCTGAGTCTGAACCACCCTGTGTGTTCAGTGTGTACAGTGTGTGTGTGTTGCCCTCTATGGAGTCCTGTTTAGGGTGTAATCCCGAGCCCAATACAATATGTGAAAAATCACAGGGTCATATAAATAATAATAATAAAAAAAACAATATAATAAATCAAATAACTTTAAGTAATAGATAACACTAAATACTTGTACTTTTTCTTTCATAATAAATAATAATATTACTATAGCACAAAGGTAAGGTAAGTTGCATTGTATAGTTTATTTTATCCATTTCATTTTTAAATAAATGTAGAGTATAAAATTATAGTACAGAATTATATTTTATATTTGAAAGTATAGAAAAAATTATCCTTTTTTGTGAAAACACAATATACCTATGTGGTGGATGGCACAATGTAAACTAATCAAGTGTGGTAGATAAAATGTTTCATGGACAAATTGTACCTGAAATATACATTACCTATTATCAGCCTAACTTTTGAAGAATCCAGTGCCTGCCTGACGTCATTGCATTGGATGCCTTTTTTTGACTGAGGACTCTGTTAATTGTTCTTTTGAGAACATTGCCCCCATCAGATTTCTTGTCATTTTTTATAGTCACTGGCCCTTCTTGCCTCTTGCTGGGCTATTGGATTCAATAAGCCATCTATCTTCTGAAAAGCAGTCATAAATAATAAAAACAGAACAATAAGAAACTAGAGATGCAACATGCAAAACAAAAACCTGACCATGCAATACAAAATATTAACAAACACTCATCTAATAATAGTATATAGTAGTCAAACTGAAATTATCTTTGGAACAACCAAAAAATAATAATTTGAAACTATGCATGATATTTCCTACCATACTGTGTGACATATTTGAAGTTATATCATGTGTAGTCTTCTACATAGTGGTTAAATAGTTTTTGTATTGTATTCATTAGAATTACACAAAGCTATTTAATAATATGCAAAATTAAAACCAGGTGCTAAACTTATGAGTAGCATCACTCGTTTCAAACATTTATTGTAGGATGTCATTCTTAGATTGTTTCTGAAATTACTTCTTTACTGAAGCATCTATCAGTGCAGGTATGCCTACAAATACAAGAGCATTAACCTTGCTGTTTATTATATATTTTTATTATTGTTTATTTAGCAGATGCCCTTACCCAGGGCGACTTACAATTTTCACAAAATATACACATTACAGGAGTCATAATGCTTCACAATAACTACAGTCCAATATACATTAGCTTCAGTCCTAAAAGGATCAAGTTTAACTAAGAACAATATACAATAACTTAAGTCCTAATAAGAGAAAGTACAATATACAGTAACATCAGTCCTAATAAGAGCAAGCTTAACTAAAATAATTACATAATGTAGGACATGGTGCAATCAAGGGACAGTGCAAGTAGTAGATATGGTGATAGTTACATTGGGGTTACATATCAATTCCAAGTGCAGTGGAGTCAATATAGAGGCAGTTATTGATTTATTTGAGTTGCATACCTTCTTGGCGTTGCATGTTCAGTTTAGTGAGTTGTTTTATTTTAATACTTTTTTTTTGCAGCTCACCATCCAGAGTTTCAATTTTTTTAAGTAGTCTGTCTCTGCTAATCTGGCCAGGATATCCATCATTAGTATTGCTAGCTGTTTTGTATTTCTCAAGCAATTCAGAATTAGATTTTTGTACAGCAGCAACTTTGTTCTGAAAAAGAAAATAACAAACAAAATATATATTATTAATCACAAGTGGGGGAAAAAAGCAATAATTTATCGTTTTTATAAAGTTCTACTGATTAATTTAATCTGCTTTATTATTTAGGACAGAAAAGCTATATTAACAAAGTATAAAAAAAAGTTTACACTTAACCTTTCATGTAATAGACGTCAGCATATATTCAATAGTGTGTTCCTTAAATCCAGTCCTTGAGGACTACAATCGAGTAGGTTTTCTATACTTCTTTAACACTGTGTCTGTTTAAAACCTAAGGGTAGTATGACCATTTAAAATCTAATAATTTATAATTAATGGTTGAGACGGAATGACAGCCAAAAGACTACCTTATTAGGTTTAGGAACACTGCAGATCCTGGGTCTTTTTTGTGCCACTCTCTCCTCATCAGAGCATGATTCTTCAGCAGTCTGCTCAGGTGAATACCTTACTGGCTGCTTTAGGGCTCTCTGCCCCTTGCCACTCAGACTGTCATCTTCAATGTCATCTATTTGTGCATCTAACCACTCCTTTTCTTTTTTTAATGTATCTTAGGTTATCTGTAGGGATGAAAATGACAAATGAATAAGAAGGGTCTTATTGATTATCTTAGAAATAATTTAATGAATAATAATAACATAACTTAAGTCAATATTAAAGAATCTTAAATATCATTTTCTTTTTGATAATTCAGGAATGATTAATTAAACTGGGTAGATATTGAACTGCAAAAAATGCATTTGTATGGCTATAAAGATCATATTTGGGAATTGCTTAGAGACTGTTGACATTGTTTTTTTTCCTTTAGTCCACATTAACATATAGATGTGTCTTATTTATGTTTTTTTTTTGTAGCCTACTGACTACGTTTGAACCACACATGTATTTATTGCGTTGCTTGTATTTGTAATTGTTTTATTGTGTAACAGGATTTGGTATCAGTGGGTAAATCTTCTGTATAAATAAATAAATAAATAAAAATGTGATAGTGCGTGAGAAATACACTCTCAACTGAATTAAAAGTAGCCACCAAAAATGTAGAAACATAATAAACACACCCAATGCTTAAATATGTCATCACGGTTAGTCGTGATTTGTATACATTCGGATTTTCAGACTTGCAAAAGCCAAATACATGGGGTGCGTATTAAACTCGTTCATTTTTATTGTTTATTTGGCTAAACAAAAAAAATCCAAAATAAAAAAACAAATTTGATTACAAGCACGTGGGCTGTTTTGTTAAATAAAGAATTTGTTTTGAAATGTATGGATACTGTTGCTTACAAACCCAATTCTATCAATCTGGAAAAAGGTGTCAGACGTTGTTGGGTATACGTCACAATCCACTGCGCCATATTCAGCGATGAGTCTCCAACATTCAAGCTGAGTTACAGTATTTGTAAGATATTTACATTTCATTACTTACTTGTAACTGTTGTTTACAGTGATGATAATTTAGTTTTAACAAATGCATCTAAACCCCACGCTCGTACATTTATATTACCAGTACCAGATTTATAGTTACTGTTTTGTTGAACGTGGCAACATTTGTGCAGTAAGGTTTGCACGGCGTACGTGGTCAGCTGGTGGAGAAGGTATACAATTACAGTAGATAACTCCGGTTAAGGAGAAAATCGCCCTGTGTAAATATGTGTTATCTCCCTTTTGTTTTATCTAAGCTTGACTGAAATAATGAATCCCGACTCCTATGTTGTTTACTGCTAGTTTTCAAGAATCGGGCTGTCTGTCGCCCCAGGTGGCTGCTATGCGAATGAGCTGGGAGGAAATGATGTGGTAATGGTCTTTTAATTACACTCTCCAGACGCAGAGTTGCAGGGCTACTTCCTCCTTCAGGATCTATGGTTCTCGGCGTTAGCAGAACAAAAAGTTGATCCAGTTATTTGGTTTCCTGTCTCCAAGAAGTCGTGCAACCGTGCTTATAGTATCTTTGGAACATGAAAGTCGCGGAAAGTTCTAAAACTTGATGGAAGAACATCTGTAAGGAGATTGTTGATAGAATTTTGGGCAAAGGTATCCACTCCACTGATGGCTACTAAATAGCTTTACTGCTGGAAAGCACTGTCTTGGATCTCGCTTCTTAAAAAAAGAAAGCACTTACTTAATATTCTCTATAGAGGTAAGTTGGTTATTTTTGACATTTCTAATTTATATAGACTCGTCTTTGTTTTGATCATCCTAATATTACTGCAGACGTCATGATTTACTAAACATTTTTTTTTTTTTTTTTTTTATAAAGCAACAGTAAACAGAATTAAGTATGTTCTCAGACTGACTTGTCATTTTTTTGTAATGAATTTGTAAACTTCTGGGACTATAAATAAGCAATCGGATAGGCTGCTGTTTTGAATTTTGTGTCGGTTGTTTGGTGCCGGTTTTTGAAATGGTGTTCATTCGGGTGCAGTTTTGTTTTGTTTGAAGACCATTTAAAAACAGAATCCCCACGTTTCTTTATTTGACAGACGCTTCAAAGCTATGAATGTGGGGGGTTTCTTTTGGTGATGTGGTTACAGCTGGTAAACATTACAGTTTTAGTCTTACTACAGTTTGTATCTCTTGTTAACAACTCTAGTTGGACTTCTTTCCGGTGCTGTTTAGTGAAGCCTAGTGTTGGACGGTTTTGTATTTTTTTCTTTGTGCGAAAAGCGAAGCGATATTGTCTGGCACTAGTCGTGTTTTTGTACGTGCCACATTCTATCTTCCCTTGGTACACAAAAATGCAGCTAATTTACACTTGGTAAAGTGGCTTTTGTCATGCAGACCTAGTTGAACGTGTCTCTCACTTTCCTGTTGGTTCCAGTTATCCCATGGTGGGAACTAAGAATTACAAAAGGCACAGCCAAAACCGCTAATGGAGTCCTTTGACGAACACAGGAGACACCCCCGGGCAGTTTAGCTTAATTTAGGCGTCAGGTTACATTGCTAGATGAATACTAACACCACACATGGTTTAAAAAAAGACATTGAGAAACTGCATTATGCTTTATGATGTTTCTGAGTTTAAATATTAACACACCACAGGCATTTTTCCAACATGTGGTTGCAATAAAGGGTATGCAAACTTTTTTTGGAACTGGAAAATTGATTTAAGGCCATGTATACATCAATTTATCTAAATGACTTTGGGGTCCTAAGCTATATATTTTCTGGAAATCACATTGTATGGCAGAATTTGATTTGAGTTAGGAGGAACAGTTTTTGCTCGTGACTTTAACCACAATAGCCTTCCAGTAGACATACAATCCACAATCACCTAACAATCTGGCACTGGGAGCTTTTCAAGCAGGTTAATAAATATCACAATTGGATGAGCAGTCAGACTCACCGACTCCTTCACCCTAGGAGGGTGCTCCCTCCAGGGCAGACTTGAGGCATGCTAAAGACATGCTACTTTTACTATGAGTGTACTAAAGAACCCCCTTTTGGAATGCTGCTTAACATTCAGGATGGTCTCAGAAATTCTTTTTTTTTAATGTATTGGATTGGCCAAGTAGAGGTGCAGTCTTCTGAGTACAATTACTGCCCTTGTTTTTAGGGTATATTGCTTACATTTCAAATGCTTCTATAACAGACATATGGGGTGTCTACAATAAGAAGTAAATGATGTCTGTAGATAACATTTTCTGATAACATTGTGTCAAGATACTCTGAAAGGAATACAGTACATACAGTAGAACAGACTAGCTATTATTTTACAAAGCTCAGTCTGGAATCCTTATACCACAACACATGTTTCTTTATTATATTTGGGAATTGTTTAAGGAGGCTCTGTCAACATGGGTTTTCGGTTCTAGTTTGAACATGAATGTGAGATTCATCACTACAAAAAGAGACATGACTGTATATTTAAGGCTTACAGATTTCATGACAGGCAGGATGAAAGTGAACCTAACCCATTCTGTAATCCTTTGTAACTTTAATAATATTATCGCCACAGAGAATAATGCAAGTTACATGTTCCCGATTGACTCCAACAGTAGGAATTAAAATAGAATAGACACTGGTTTGCTATATTAGGCCATTGGGGCTGAGGAATGCATTCCTGAATTATTCTGCACATATGAGTGATATCACTGTTTTAAACTAAGAAATATGTAATTATATAATTTGTTACTGTCATGTAACAGTAACCCTAAAGTATATGTACACTGTTTGGATTAATTAATTATAAAACACCTATGGAATGTAGCACACACTTTTGTGTAAATGGGCTGGCCCTCACACGACTGATTAATTTGTTATGCAAGTTGCATCATTGGTGGCAAATCACTTTGTCATGATGGGTAATCATTCTGTCCAGATCTGACAGACTGGTAGAGGGCTTATGATTGGGTTATGGCTGGTGTTTATAAGTTTGTGTCCAACCACTGTAACCCAAGTTTTGTAACAAAACTTCTGCATATTTTTATAACCTGTAGCCCCAGGACTCAATGTGACGTTTATGTGAGTAATACCCTATTCGCGCTTATTTTAAATAAATAATAATAAACACACCAGTGTTGTAATACTATACTATTTTTATAGGTTGTGCAAATCAGTTTAGCATACTGTAAGTCATTCACTTTAAAACAATGCAGCTCCTGACCTCCTCCTCCTCCCTGTAATATTCCCCCCCCATCACTTAATTAGGTTTGTGTAATGTTAATCAGTCAGTGGTGTTGAAGTGTTAATGTGTTCCGATTTTTAGCAAGCATCTTAGATTATATTTGCACTGCTTTGCAGAAACATTGTGATTTAAGTCTATTATAAATACGATTTAAGATTCAGTCACGCATATACAAGTTAGTTTGACATCATATAAAACAAGATATGGGTATAAAGCTGAACCGTTTACTTGGATTATTCCATATTTCATTGAATTAGAATCAAAAGCCTTATTACAATATTCACAAAAATAGTAGCCTACATTCTGCCAAGCGAGCATGTGATAACCTGAACTTTTGTTCATCGGGATATTCTGATTTTGTATTGTTTAACAAAGACTTTCCCAGGCAGAAAGTCACGTTTGCTGAGTAGCTATATTTTAAGACTAGCTGACAGAAGCCTCAAGGAATAGAATATATTAGTATTTTAAAATGCTTTCTGATAGAGCCTTAAATGTCTTTGAACAGAGGTCAATCAGGTCATTATATAATAGAGGTCGGCACGGGTACCCTAAAACCTGCGTTTTAAATTACCCGACGCTACCCGGGTCTCGTTTTACAACCTGGGTTTTGATTTATTAATTTGAGAATTTAAAGAAAATGTAGAAAATCTGACAAAACAGTTGTAAACACAGGTCTCTGGCTGGTGTATTAAAGACAACGTTAAAACAAGCTTTTGCATGAAGCCTTTTCTTAACTGACAGGATCTCAGTGTTTTACAGAAAACAATAACACAGCGAGCGGCAAGTACACCTCAATAATGTAGCGTTTCGCAGGCAAGCAGAAGAACGGAGAAGAAACACTTAGTTCAAGTTCAATTCTTTTATTCAGGACGCTAGCTCTAGCACCCTCTCGGAGACCACTGCTCTGACAGCTTCACTGCATGCAAGACAAAACCAGCTTTCAGGACACAACTATATAAACTATAGCGCCTTTTATAGCATAGCTCCACCCCTTATGCTAAGAGGGTACCGGAGCTTACACAAATCTTACTGGTCCTCAACAAACAATTACAGGGGAGACACAGACAGCACCACGCGCGCAGGCTACAATTGCACATAGACACAGAGACAGGGTTCACCAGCAAAGGCAGGAAATACAGAGCGGGAAGGGAACACAATACAGTGGGAATTACATTACACAGATACAGTAGGAATACAGTACAAAACATAATTACATGGATCGCTACACTAATAACTGCGGCAACTAGTCTCAGGAACTAACTCAGAAACAAAACAACATAACAGGACTCTACAGTGCGACTAATTTTGTTCCGTATGCGACTAAAGATTTGCTTGTGCAAACGTAAATTTTAATTTAGGCGCACTTGTGCCACTAGAAATTCCTAAAGGTTGACTATAAAAAAATAAACGTGATTTTTTAATTTTTTTATTTTAGCTGACAGTATAAACATAAAAAAGGACACAGATCAAACTCCCATAGCTCAATCAGTTTATTGGTGTCCACTGCCCACTGTTAATCACACATTAAAAACTACAAATCCCATACCCCGGCAATTTCACTGATTTTATCATTGCGATGGCTACTCGTTTCCAGACAGTTTGAAAACTTGCCAAACTAAGATGAGGAAAATAAAAAATATTTTCATGTGATTGGAGAAGTTTCAAAAGAAAATCACGATGAACAAAAAAAATGTTAATTTCCTATAATGTCTGATTTGTAAAACCCTCCCTATTTAGGCTATCTTCCCAATTTGCCTTGATATTTGAGAAAAACCGCATTGCACAATGCTGTAATAACTGGGTAGTCATCAGAAACACTTTAAGGGAATGGGGATTTATCTTTAGCAGTGTGGTCTTCTGTGGGGGTGGTTATGGGTTATTGCTGTGGATATTCAAAACTATCTATTGAGGAGAATCACTGGAAGGCAAAGAGTGCAGAGATGCTTGTGACTAATCCAGCTCTGTCTCGCCTTAAAGGGAGGGATGTGGTGCAAAGTGATAATCTACCAGAACTAATACTGCAAGGGTGAAGAATTAGAGTAAAAAAGATTCATTTTAAAATTGATGACAACAAACCTTTTTGAAATTGGTTTGTTGTAATGTTTTGTATTCACATGTCCTGGGGCAGTACAGAAGAAACAAATGCGTTTTTATAAAAGTACAATCATTTGTAATAGAAATGGCCAATGTTACACTGTACTTGCTGTACATGTTCATAACATATATGCATTCTTTGTTTTTTCAAATGAACAGTGAGGTTTATGAACGGTGGTTCATATTGCATTCAACTTGTTTTGGGGAAAGGGAGGGGATTGTATCTTGGGTTTGAAGGGCAGTTGTTGTAACAGCAGCAGATTGTGAACCTGTTTTTTTTTTTTTTTTTATAAATCAAAACAGTGGGAAATATGAAGTTTCTGTTCACAGTATGGTGGATTAGTTTAGACATTTTCATCAGTGTAGTTGCCAAGTGCTGTTACTGAAAGAATTTATTTCTTTACCAAGTACATTAATAGGACAACTACTGTTGGATATAATTTGGAAAATGTTTTAATGTTTAACTGCAACCATGAGTATTGTAGAAACTAGAAATAACAAAGAGGATTTGAATGCTCTCTGAAGGTTAATAAACGTATTTGTCCTGCTGTTCGACATTCTTGGTTCTTAGAACTGGGGCGTACACTGATTAGATGAATGCAGCGCTGGAGAAAAGCTGTTGCAAGTGGCTGGTCAGAGTTTATTTAAACCCTTTCACAACACACTTATATCTGGGGTTTGCACAGCTTGGGATAATAAATTGCACATTCACCACAGCCACCATGTAACTTACTGTAGTTTCAGAACAAATATTTTCACTGCACTATGTAATCTGAAAACTGGACATTTTTGCATTGTTTTAATTGTACAGCTGTTCCCTCTGGTACACTGTACATTAGGACCATAAAATGTAAAATGTGTCTATGAAGTCCCAAGTGTTCTAAAAATAAAAAAAAATAAAGAAACCCTCCTGTGACAGCAATCATTTCTCAGTGCACAGCAATTTGGCTGTCAGAAACAGCTGGCACGATAGGGCGGAACAATGGGGAAGCAGAGGGAGAGGGGAGTGCTTATTCAAAGCACCCTCCGGGAGGATCCGGTTACAGACTCTGTCATTAACAACAGGCTGCGCCATGTACTGAGACTGTGGGCTTCAAGTCTGAGCAGGAGTCTGTGGCTCAGACGGGTAGGTGTTTCAATTACACTACACTAAGGAAGGTGGGGGGGAGATGGGGGGGAGATAGGGGGGAGTCATTGGGCAAGTCTTGGCAGCCGTTCCAGAAAGGGAGACATCTCTTCAAGGATACATCGTTTCTGGGGCTGGCGTTTACCGTGTGCTGATATGTGAGCTGAGTCAGGAGTAAGTTCTGCTTTTAGTTTTCAGTGTGGATTAGTTGACCTGGCAATCCTATCATTATTGGCTAACGAATAAGGATGGTAATTGTGTTTGCTCTGCCTGTTTTATTCTATTCTTCTACTGCTGTTTTTATTTTTTTTCCCTGTTCTTTGCCAGTGTGTTATTCTTGGTAAATCAATCTGTGAGCCTTTATTAATCATAAGCTTTGTTCAGACTAATCATGTACGGAACCTCGGAGGTAGGTGTGCACTAGCTGTTTTCATTGTAATTATATACAGTATATATATTCTTCAAAAAAAAAAATAGGTTAGAGGTTTTCTTTTGTGTTTGTCTGCTGAACAGTATTTTTATGTTGTTCCTGGTATTGATTCCCATGATTCATAGTGTGATCTCAGTAAAAGGCATACTTAAATGACACTGGAGTCAGCTGTCTGAGCAGAAACATAGATCTGCAGTATTTCCTGGCTCCACACAACCCCATTACCACTGTCTGCATCCGAGACAGTCTTTAATACCATTTTTATGAGGTTTTTATCTGCTGTAGTTTTTTTTTTTAATCATTTAGCTTCAGAATGTTTAGAGATGTAATGCAAAAGAAAAATGTGTTGTAATAAAACAATACACTAATAGATAACATGCATATTTACTTGAATTTGCTAAAACAGTTTAAAATGTTATGATCGAATTTTATAGCATTTTCAAAAATTTCTATCTGTTTTTCAGGAATTGTATCCTGCGCTGTTCTTTATCTGTACATGCAGCATCACAATGTTTTTATTTTTATTTATTTTTTATAAATAAGAGCATAAGATAAAATCTGAAGAATCTCCTTCACTTTACATTTAAAGCAGATGTGCAGGACGATTTGAAGCAGTTGATTGTACACAACACCACTAATAAATGGTGTACATGATGTTAAAGCAATATAAACGTTTGCGCTCCTAAATAGACTTAGATGAATGTAATGCCTTTTGGTGCATAAGTCCTAAAAAGTTGATTTCAATCTGTCTTTCTTGCTCTTGACTGACTCTGGTGTTCCAGATGTTGTTTTGCATAAAAGATATGCATGGAAAAAGGAACGCTTACTTAATGATAATATCACAGTCAGACTGGCTCGATCTGTGTAGCAAGAAAACAAGGAGATAAAGCCTTTGTCAATACGACACACACTGACTGGCAATGGAGCCAGTGAAACGGGGGGCTGTCAACTGGGAAGAGGGGGGGTGGTGGGGGCTGCAGATACTCTGCACTCACTGCCAACTGTGAAGGGCAGTTGCTGCAATGTTAGAACTATTGATTTAAAGACACGCAATCTGGCACAAACTTTAGTTTTCCTCTATTGAAAGATCCTCTTCTGTAGTCTTTTGTTCCTCCTAGGGGAGCCTTTTTCCTCCAACAACGGGGATCCTAGCTAGGAGAGAGGGGTAGCAGGTGTAGCTGCAGACAGAGGAGAGGAGAGATGGGTGATCAAGGCCTCCATCTGCATTATCAATATTCTTCCTCCTCCCTCTGGAATACACCCTTTAAACACCAGGTACTGTGGGGGACTCTGTTTGTGGCCCTGGGATTCACTAGTTCGCTTCTCAGGCACGCTCTTGGTGCAATGAAGGCAATATTTTAATATTTTATCTAGTATGAGGCTGAGCACTTCAGTTTATTGGTAATGCACATTTGAACTGTACATGTTGCAGAAATTCTGATTTTAAACAATGGTTTTAAATAACGAGTGTGGTCATGACTGGGTTACCTTGGGTCTGGTTGTGAATGCAAGCACAGTCTGTGTTATCAGTGAGAGACCCATTTTGCAGAAGAATGTTTGCTCTTTCCACTTTATGCAAACATGTTAAAGGTTGAAAAAATAATGTTTAAATTGGCTGTGCTGCAATTAACTGGGGGCAAGCCTAGGAGATGGGGATGAGAAGGATTTCACTGCACTATGAAAAGGCAATATGAAAACCTGGTTCCTGCTGGTGCTCTTTACACTTTTGCTGCAGACTGTCAATTATTGTGTGGCTCTGGAGTAATGCCTCTTTAAGTGGGAAGGTACAATGTCATTTTCTAAGCCTGTCCAATGTAATGTTTTTGTTTTAATGAGCTTGCAGGTATAGAATTGTTAAACCTACGTTTATTAATTCAATAGGAAGAGGCACACTTGCAACCAATGACATGGCAGGAGGCAGCTTTGTTTTGTAAAATAAAATTAATACCGTATATAGAAGTCATTATAGTGGCAGCAAATTTGTTATTTTCTACGGTTTGTGCTGCCACTGAGTAAACGGTTAGTTTTACATATTTAAAATATTTTGCAATCCCCATTTCATGAAAAAGGAGCTTTTATTAATGTCTGGGAATGTTCTCTCTCTCTCTCTCTCTCTCTCTCTCTCTCTCTCTCTCTCTCTCTCTCTCTCTCTCTCTCATATATATATATATATATATTATAGATGATTTATTGTGCTGTTTCAATTTTGCCTGATTTCTGGGTTTATTTTGCCATTGACACTTCTTGCATTTATCCGTCATCACTGTTTGAATCTCAAATAGAAGGTAGGACATGCTTACAGTTAAGTTTAGAAAGCTACTGTAAAGCCTTTGTGAGTTTGTCTGTCATCAATTTTTATTTTTAATATGGTGTTTTTGTTTTTATCATTTTCTTTTCTTTTTATTTAAGTTTATGGAGTGCATTTAGAATTTCGAGTTGGGACCTGCATTAGTACCTTGGCATTGTTTAGAGATGTTAACAGACTTTAGAGGCTTTGTAGTTGATGCAGATTAAAAGTAATTCATTCTACAGCAAATATCAAGCACACCCTGGGCGCAGTCCAACCGGAAAGTCAAAACTAAAGTATTTAAAGTCTTAGTTTCTTTGAATAATAATTAAAAAAAAAAAAAAACTATATACGAGGAGAATACTAAAGGAGATAAATGTTGCATTTATAGATATGTTTTCTTTTTTCATGTTGGTCTTTTAAAGATTATATTTAGGGACCCCTGATGTCCTGCAAGCTAATGAGTTATTTGATCTCAATGTGAACAAGTCGCAAAAGATTCTAAACTAGGGACTGTAGGCTAATCGTACTTCTAATTGTATTATTACAATGGTTTTGATTGTGTCCAATGTGTATTCAATGTGTGTATGTATTAGAATGGCTTCAGTCACTTAAAACATGCCTGTTGTATCAGAGCACAAAAGACTAAAACACATGGGAGTATTCTAATGTGTGTGGTGTCTTAGCTTTATATAATTTCTACCAAGAGCTTGGATACAGTTTCACCACCATCTGTGAAATGATGCTGCAGTTTCTTAGGCAAGGAAAGATAAAGTATATTATTATAGATGTTCTGAAACACGTTGTTACCATTATGAATGAAAACTACCAGCATTGCTATTTCCCTACAAGAGAAGAGACCGGGAGCCACATCTGCAAACTACTGTAGAAAGAAGCGGATAAGAGTCCATTGAAACATCACAATATTCATAATTATTTAGCTGAATAACGCACCAGCTATGCAATGTACATAGTGTACAGTTCGGTCATTGTATTTTAGTATATACACTTTTTATGTAATTTCTTTATTATGCAAATCTGATTCGCTGGTATACATTGATTGTCGAAGTAGTATATAGATGGCTAAATACTAATTAATTAATTACACTAGGCATTTAAGATGTTCCAAGCTCATCAAACTTATCAGTTTCAACATTGCCAAAGACAGCCCCCATAACCAAGCAGATCATTCCACAAATGTTTCCCAAAGATTGATTGGTTCCAGTAGTTGCAGATGGGCTACAATATGGGAAGGCTTACACTGCCCTCTGATTAGTCTATTGTATGCCTGTAAATTGTGTGTGTGCTTTACTTTTCTGCCGAGCTCCTTGAATTATGCCATTCTGTATTAGCCTCAGATGGCTAGTTGGTTGTTACATTGTGGCAGAGTACTTGTGTGTTGGTATTTCAGGACTTTGATCAGATTAGTGCTCTGGATTTTGTCCACCATAATTGACATCATGAGTGACAGAATAGAGGCCTTTGAAAACAGAAATACCCACATAAGAGCCTTCAAGGAAAGGGTGGTTTGTGCTTTCATGAGGTAAAAAAGAAGCTTTTCATTATGCAGAAACTGTGTTGGGTATGATTTTAGATGTGTTATGAAAAAGCATCCTTTCCATTTTCTTTTTTTTATTATTTTTTTTATTAAGTAGTCGCCAGTTGTCTATCATTTTCTCCCCAATTTGGAATAGCCAGTTATTTTTAGGCTCAACTCACCTCTACCACCCCCTAGCTGACTCGGGAGCGGCGAAGACGAACACACGCTGTCCTCTGAAGTGTGTGCCGTCAGCCAACCTTTTACACACTGCAGGCCCACATGCAACCAACTCCAAACTACAGCATCAGAGGACAACGCAGCTTACAGGCAAGCCCGCAGGCGCCCGGCCAGACCACAGGGGTCGCTGGTGCGCGGTGAGCCGAGGACACCCTGGCCGACCTAAGCCCTCTCCCCCACCGGGCGGCGCTCAACCAATTGTGGGCTGCCCCCTGGGAGCTCCCATCCATGGTCGGCAGTGGAATAGCCTGGACTCGAACCGGCGACGTCCAGGCTATAGGGCGCATTCTGCATTCCACGCGGAGCGCTTGGGAGCCATTCTTTCCATTTTTAACATAATTTCCTAAATATGCTGGTCCCTTTTGAAACAAAGCAATGAGGACAAACAGTCACAACTGAAACCACAGCTTGAATAACCAGATTATTTTGGGACATATTCATTAAGCTTTTGTACAAAGATAGCACATAAACTAAATAGTGACAACAGTTTATTTCTAGCTTTGAAAGGTTTTGCTTCGCATTTGTTTTAGAAAAGAATAAAACTATACTGGACTCATTTGTATTCATTCAAGCCCTTTGTATCTGAAGCGTGGTGAATCATAATCAAGCATTTCTGCCAGACTTGGTTGTTTTCACACTGTTAAGTGCTTGCAGAATGGAAAACATTGTGCCATGTGTAGTTGTGTTTTTCTTGATAATACAGACACTCGAGAGTGATGGCACATCACACAGTGTTTTGTGTGTATACATGATGAAGCCTTGATATCCCTAATAGCCGGCACACATCAAGGACTAGAAGCATAGGATATGGAAAGTGGAAGGAATGACCAATATAGCCCTGTGAGGAAGTTGGGAAAGGAGTGTAATTTAAAACAGGATATTCAGTATTTGTTTGGTTTATTGCTGGAATCAAGTGTCATCTGAAACTAATGAGGAGTGTGTTTAAAAGTCTGATTTCATTAGGCTAAACTGAAAATAACATAACCACCTGAGATTTTTTTTCCAAAACAGGCCTTATTTTTGTCTGCTTCAGTACCACAACCGTTTAGATCAGTTCAATAGATCTCTTTGAGGAATTGCTCATAATTTTAACAAATCATTAAGTATTTTTGCAAATTTTAAACAAACTGTACTGTTACTTGAGTTTTCCACAAATATCTGGTGGCATAGAACCACTTAGAAAACTGTTAATTCCATCTTTAGTTCTCGTCCTTGTTTAGTTCTCTAATTGTTGACGGTGTGATACAGAAGGAAGGGAATCGCAGATAGCTGGATGGGTCAAGATTTAGTCTGGCCAGAAAATGTCATGCCCTTTCATTCTATTGACAGCAAAGTTAATCGACACGGATGGCCCTTGGTCTCACTGCATCTAATTGGATCTGGTGCCAGCAAGGGGTCTAGTAATTTGATAGGATTTATTGTGGTCATCTCAGATAAAGCATTACAGCTACAATATCTTTGATATCCTTTGTAACCCATGTTCTGAAGTTAACACACTGAGAAATGTTTATGATGTCATGGCATGATTTATCCTGTGAGTAATCATGTTGAAAAAAAGAATTATGGATTTGGTAGACACTGTGTGTCCATCTCTTCCTTTTTTCTGTTCTTTAAAACATCTAAGCAGTTGTTAACATGTTACAAAGGTGTAATGGACGTTTTTGAGTTTATGGTGTATTTTCTAAAACTAATATTAAGATGTGCAAATTTTAAGATTATCGGGAAGCTGTGTTTTTTTTTTTTTTTTTTTTTTTTTTTTTTTTTTTTTTTATAACTCATCTGACTAGGTATACCTATGCTAGTCAGCAGTGTATTGATGTAGAGTGGATTTGCATGTGATTGCATTCCTTACATTCTGAAAGTCTACTCTCTTACATGTGGCCCAGGTGATAACATCAACAGCAGGGCACCAGTTGCTGTATTGTAAGGCTGTTATGAGCAGTGATTATCAATGGTCTTGCAAGATCTTCACTTTATCTTGCAAATTATTTTAGGTGGCAACACCACAGCTTTGACTAAACCATTTGAAAGGAAGGAGCTGACTAATAAACATGATTTTACAATTAACCAATACAATCTGCATTGTTTGGCTACAACAAACAGTAAATGATTATCATAGACAGTTATGTATAATATTGATTGAGAGACTGAATTTTGTTTTGAAAATACACACACATCTCTGTACAGCCTATCGGCCAAATGACTTTAGGTGAGAAATGTCAATTTAGCTTTATAGGCTTGCACTTAAATGTACAGTCTATGAACTTTAAATGTAACATTACAGGATTTTGTGAAAGTAACTCCTCTTTAAAAGTGCTGCCGAGTTGGAAAACAGTTCCTGCTTTGTTCAAGAATTTATGCAGCTCTCCATTATTTTTGGCATTTGAAAGGAAATCACAGTTGAGCTTTTGTTTCACAACCATTATGTAATTTTAAAGTTGTCTAATCAATGCTTCACAAAATGTGTTTTTGAAATATGTGTATATTACTCTTCTACTAAAAACTGCTTATTGTTAGATATTATTATTATTATTATTATTATTATTATTATTATTATTATTATTTATTAGGATTATTATCCCTGCGGGATATACCGTTGTGGTGGCGTCCGCATATATCACATTTTAGAGTTTTGCATAGATCTTGAGAAGCGCATATACATTTGTGATGAAACTTGGTTAGGGCCTTTTTTATAAGGACATTATAATGTCTTGTGGCTAGTTATTTAACATTGCTGTTAAACATTTTCCTTATCTGGTATTCCATTAAACCTGAATTAAAACTTTTTTTTTCTATTTAGCCTAAATAAACTTTTACAGTCATTTTGAAAACTGAACCATGACCTAGTCTTTTGAGAGTGAACCTATATTAGATAAAATATGGTATAGCATTTTCTTTGATCGTAAGCCAGACATGCCTAAATGGGTTTGTGTCTGCTCATGTTTGTGGCCCTCTGATAACACTACAAACACCAAGACAATAGAGGGCCTGGCTCATGTGCAATGCTTTAGCAGGAGCAAAGCTGTGGGAGCCAGCTGGGATGCATACTGGTAAAAGGGTGTAACCTGCCTTGGGATATATCTGCAGATTGGCTCAATATGTGTTTTTTATTTTACTGATAAAAAAGCCAATCACTCTTCAAGAAAGAACTTTAGTCCGTTATCAGTAGCTTTAATCTTATATTTCTAAATTCAATTAAAGACCCTTTGTTTTAGCATTTAAGATGGACTTTTAAATGAAACCTAAGACTTGTGGGCCAGCAGCGGAGTTATCCATTACTAGGTTGTAGGGGCTGAAGTGCTTATTGGGGTGCAAGTCTCAAGTGACATAAAATGTCAATGGAAAATAGCAGAGCTGCTTGTGTCTGCTCTCGCAGACCAGATTCCTGGAACTGTGCCACTTTTTTTTTTTTTCTTTTTTTCTTCTAGCCGTGGCAGTGGGGGGACACACTGTTAATTTCTCTGGACAGTTCCACCGTCAATTAGTTGCTCAACAAAAAGTTTTCCGTCAATGTACTATACATTAAGGGGGGGGGGGGGGGGGTGCTGCTCTTTTTTATTTGTTCATAAAGTGTTGGTTTTAGCAGAGTGTTTTAGGCTACAGCAAAAACAGTACTTTAAACAAAATGGCAACCAGAAAGAACTGCCTGACATCCCTTTCAAAAAATGTTGGCTGCATTTCAGCACTCTAAACAGAATGTTGGCTTGAGTTAGATAATATAATATGAGGAAACAGATCTGCCTAGGAATACTTGCAGATCGCTGCAGCATCATTCCAGTACTCCAGTAATATTCTGCTGAATATGAATTAATGCAGGCTTCCCCAGATTTGCTTCTGTGGTTTTTATATATTGAAAGAATGAACAATGCATATTCTCAATATTCTATATTCTCTTGTGTCTGTGTGTGTCTCTCTATATATATATATATATATATATATATATATATATATATATATATATATATATATATATATATATATAACATAATATAGTACTGTGCAAAAGTTTTAGGCAGGTGTGAAAAAATGCTGTAAAGTAAGAATGCTTTTAAAAATAGACATGTTAATAGTTTATATTTATCAATCAACTAAATGCAAAGTGAGTGAACAGAAGAAAAATCTAAATCAAATCCATATTTGGTGTGACCACCCTTTGCCTTCAAAACAGCATTGTATTCATTGAACTATTGTACAGCACTAGAATTTTTTTTAAATTATTATTTATGTGCATAATATTCACCTTTTAAATAAAAATACATAAATAAAAAAAAATGATAGGACTTTTTTTCCTTTTACCCCAGCAACCATATTTAGTTCACTCTAAGCATTTGAGCCTACATGTCACTGGAGTACAGAATTAGAATTGTAAATAGGCTATTGTAGCTAAATGTTTCAGTATTACCCCAATCAAACTTTGTTTTAAGGCAAACTGAGCCACTGGAATTTATCACATGCCTATAAGTCAAGCCATGTCATGCCTCATGGCACGTCATTACTTTACAGAAACCTACCCCCTGTTTAAAGAAGCACCATCTGTCACCACGAGTAGTAAGTACTCTAATAATGGGTGCAAACCGTTTTAAGAATTGGTGTTAAACTGTTAAGAAAGTTTAGCCCTTATCAAGGATATATATATATATATATATATATATATATATATATATATATATAATACATATTTTATAGAATTTATTAAATGTGTACTGGCTCCAGAATTTAATAGCGCTAGAATGCTATAGCTCCAAATTTGCACACCTGTAATATTCAGCATTAGCTATATATAAAGCTTGATTATCATGAAACTGTTCTAGACTGCTTTTGGTTTCTTTAATAATTCAGAAAAATTTCATGCGTACTTAACATTTTTCCTCCCTCCAATTTTTTTTTTTTTTTTAAATAACTCCTGAGTTACTGCTTTGTCAAAATGGCCGAACTGCAAAGCCAGCTATACCTGAAACCATTTTTTTCTGCTCACGTACTCAACCCAGATTATAACCTATTCATCTGATTAAAAAATAATTGGATCATGTAATAATAAATAATCTATGACAATAATGTTTAAAGTGCAAATCTGTTGACCGTGTGAGGACATTGAGCATTGGAGTATATAGTGCTACATGGATAAACATTTGTACCTGACCCAGCAGCCTTTCTTGCTTGATAACTGCGGCCCTTTTTGCAAGAATGCCTGCCTTCACAAATTGAAAATAAATTTAAAAATCTCCAGTGCCTATATTGGTGTGGGTTTTGCCCTTCTGTCTCAATCTGTCCTCCCCCACTCTTTCTATTTTTTTCCTTCTGGCAGCCTCCTCTGCTCCACTTCTCTTTATCATGCTGAGCCTCTCCTCCTCCTGAGTCAGTCTGTCTGTTCCCCTTCCTGTCTGCCCTGGCTGTGTCTGTCACAGACACTGTACCAGCCAATAGGATAATGGGGTCTTCCTGCTGCTAACCACTCAGCTAGTTACTGGTTACCATGGCAACAGTAAGAAGACCCCCTGGTACAGTAAATGTGAATTTTAGACCTACAGCAGTATCATTTTTGAGTACTATGCAAACGCCATGCACAGCACAAAGCAGGGCAAAAAGCAGCAGGAATAATGATTAAGCTAAATTATCATTTAACTGTTGAACTGTGTCTAAAAAACACTGTCATAGTTTAAAAATAGTAACCTTAAATCTTTCTCTTCATGAAACAAAAATGCAATACCTTAGTAATAGTAATTTCTTCCACTCCACTCCCCTTTGTGTGGACAAGATAATAATAAACAATTATTATTCCTTGCATAGATACAAAGTCCAAAGTTAACCACAGTGAGGTGTTTCCTGTGTTGCAGGGTTATACAAAAACATTTGGAGGCCCTGAAACCCAGCAAAGGACCCAAATCCAGGCCATCCTAAAAAAGTATGGGGAAGGCTAAAGTGATGGGGACATGCCAGCCCTGAATAAAATGGCACCCCTAATTTGGTCAGCCATACACCGACAATCCAGTGGAAGGTCTATGTTTTAGAGCACAGCTAGCTGGTTACTCCGCGTAGCCCCTCAAGCAATAAATATTCCTCCATTAAATGCTTATGAAATGGGACAGCTACAGTAACTCTGAAATGTCAGGAAAAGTTCTGTTGTTAATTTACCCATTAAAGTCTCTATTATGTTTTCTGTCTTGCAGTTCTATGATGGTAGATGGAGTCATGATTCTCTCTGTCTTGGTGATGTTGGTCTTGCCCTCTTCCAGCATGGAAGGTAAGGAAACATGTGGTTTATCCTAACTCCCTGTGTTCTATGGGAATTATATCAGAAAAGTACCAAGCAAGGATTGTGTGTTTTACATGAAGGACTAATCGAATATTAATGTGAGCTTTAGTCATTTGTGCTTTTGCACATTCTGTGTTGATAAGTTTGATTGAATTGTGTCATAGACCAGTGTCAGATTTCACACTTACTTCTTTTATTGCTCTGAGCACACTCTTAAACTCAGGGGAGACGTTTAAGGAGGATAGAGACGTTTTGGACTCCTGTAGTGGATTGTTCGTGCACGTGCAACGTATCCAGACAACTTTTAATAATCACAGACTCGGTTAATTTGAAGTTTTAACGAATCAGAGCAGTAGTAGTGCTTCTTCTGTTTATTAAATGCTTAAAATGGATTGGGTGGTTCCAAGCAATAGGTAGTCTGGGCGATTCCAGTGCCTTTACAGGTTTTACAGCAGTAATACTTCAACACAGTAATACAGGTATAGTTATCACATACCCAGCCTTTATGCTAGACATGCAAACCGCTAAATCGCCCACTGCTAAATCCTAAAACTTCCAATATATCACTCTCCAAAGCTAAAATGTAAATCCTATACCTTATAGCAGTGCATCAATATAAATTAGATATAAATTCATAATTGTTCTTACCTTCCACTATATGGATGTGTAGTTGTAGAATACAACATCAAAACAAGAGCTTTCTTTAAAGGCAGTCTTCTGAATATGACCAAACAGCAACCAGCTTTTTCAGAGATCCTCAGATCAAGCCAAGTTATACTTGACTGGGGTTTTACCTTGGCTTTTATAGAGTTTTTTTCTCTGTTTTAATACATCAGAAGACCCAATTAAATCTAATTTGCTCTGTTTTGACAGCTCTTATCTTTGTGTGAATAATATATCTAAAAAATACAGGTGACTCCCTTTTCAAAATGAATTGAATGGGAGCTCATGGTTCACTATCTTCCACCCCTCATGTATATTAGAGAGGTGTTTTTAATATGTAACACCAGCTCTATTTGATTTATATTAACCTGGGTCAAAAATATATGTCCCTCTTAGCAGCATATTATGTTACCTTTTCAGTGTGTTGTCAATGGGCCAGTTTAACTTCATATACCCATGTGTGGGTATATTGGACAAAGACTGTAGGAGATTATCATAAGCCTTTGAATAAAACCACTAAGCATACAGTGGCCAGTCCAGTTATTTTCATTAAATTCAGGCTATTATTATTATTATTATTATTATTATTATTATTATTATTATTATTATTTATTTCTTAGCAGACACCCTTATCCAGGGCGACCTTACAGTTGTTACAAGATATCACATTATACATTATTTTACATTATACAGATCTCACATTATTTTTTATATACAATTTTACATACAATTACCCATTTATACAGTTGGGTTTTTTACTGGTGCAATCTAGGTAAAGTACTTTGCTCAAGGGTACAGCAGCAGTGTCCCCAACCTGGGATTGAACCCATGACCCTCCGGTCAAGATTCCAGAGCCCTAACCACTACTCCACATTGCTGCCCATAATGAACATGTTAAATGTAATAGTCTCATTAACTGTACCATGCTTGGACTAAGCCTGACCTCTCTGTTTCTAAAAAATCTCCTGCGCAAGCAGGTTTCATATACACTGTTTACCTTTTCAGGCTAGTTTTTTACTTAACCCTTTGCGGTCCTATGTCGGACCAGGTCCGACATTACAATTTTCCCTTTCCAGTCCGATGTCACTCCGGAAAAAGCAGAGAAAACCATTCAGTGGCCGAGTGAGACCGATAGGAGCCGAGAGAAGCCGAAAAAAAAGGGGGCGGATCTGAGCAATACACATAGCCCCGGCACCACAGAGATAACATGGACATAAACAAACAAGATAGCTGCTGCTGCATCCAGCGCTCAAAGAATATCACAGACATTTGCAGAGCTTTTTGAGATGTTATAGTAATAAAATAATGACTTGGATCACATTATTGAGGAGTTTGGTGATGAAACGAGTGATCAGGAGATGATTTATCAGTATGCATGACTATGAAGAGGTATGTGAAAAATACAGCGAACAAGGGGTGGGGAGAGGCTGGAGATGCAGTACTGATCCTGTTGATATGCAGTGCCTTTTAAACCTGTTTTACTATGAAAAAAGTACTACATGTGTAAAATAAACAGCGCATGTGAAAATAAATTGGACATGACATGCCTGAGATGCGCTGAATAAATGGACCGCTAAGGGTTAATATGAATCTCTACTGTAAGCACTTTTCCAAATTCACAGCATGAAGTCATTTTTGGCCGGATTCAAGAGACGCTTCTGACCGGTATCTTTTCAGATAATAAAAAACTTGCATCCTAATTTTTGTAACTAAGCTCTCATTATTTTCTTAATATAATGAGGTAAATACTCCTGTCTTTCTCCAAGTACCTTCCGTTGGTTATCATTCAAGGTCGGCAAATCCCGCTTTCAAGAGCCAACACCGAATCCTGCTTTGAGGTGCCAAAGACTTAAGCCTTATCTTTTGAAGGTCGAATGCCCTTCCAGAATTATATTGTGTGTCTGAGACAAACTTTTAATTCTTTCACTTTTAAACTCTACAGGTTTCCCTGTAAATAAATACATCAGTATATTACTGCAGTAAAACTTAAATAAATGCAACACTGTGGCCTTTTTAGTTTTAAATGTAACTCTGTCCAACAGTTGTTGTGTTTTTGTTTGTTTGTTTTGTTTTTTTGTAATACAAAAGCCTCTGTATTTTTGGCTCACAAACATCATCCCAATTAAAATCACTACCTTTCTGATAAGAACTGATACTGTAGACACATTTTCTAATTTAAATGAAATGCTCTCTTTGGTTGCCAAGTTTTCATTAATTTCTTTAATATAATGAAGAGAACAGACATTACCCCATATACTCCCTTATTCTGGTACCCAAAGGTATTTTGGTAGTTAATTTTGCTCTTCATAGAAAGGCCTTGGATTCAAAACTGCTGATAGCCAAAGCGAGACTTATTGGTAGTCAAAAAAGCACTTTCCATGCCCAGCACCGCTCTGCTACAAGCAGGTAAAGAAGAGGTCACAAAATTAGTGTTAGAACTATTATAGAATACCTTTGTTTAGCTTTCTACTACTTTCAGATCAAGATTACTTATTTTCTAAATAAGAAACTTGACTGAATCAATTAAACTCTAGGCTTGTTAATATTGAGAAATATAACAGCATTATTAAGACTTCTGTTATTACTATTTTATTACACTAAAGCCCCAAACAGGCAAAAAACACTTGTTAGTTCAAATATGATGTTTCTATTTAATTCAAACATATTTTTTCTCTTCATTTCATTCTGTTCCTTATTAGATCAAAATACTTTTTAAAACCACTGTGCTTAGTTGCAATAAAATCAAATAGGTATAACATAGCTTTTTTTAGTTTTAAACATTTGTTCTGTCAGAAAGGGTTACTTTTTCTTTTTGTTAATTTTCAATACCTAGCCTCTGTGTTTAGTTCCCCCAGATGCCTGCTTCTGCCAAAGTTACAGGCTTCCACGCGTGATAGTCTTTATTAATTTAAAGATAGGGGACACAAACAAGTTTTTTTTCTAACATTAACACTTGTTCAGTTTCCTTAGTTCAAATCCTTGTAACCTGTTCATAATTTGCTGCAATATTAATTATGCTGGTTTTATATTCTTTTAAAATACATTACAGTCATTACAATATTTGTTGCAGTTTCACAAATGTTAAGTTTGTATCCCAAAGATCAGCCTGCTTCTAGTAGCTGTGACAGTCTTGGGTTGAGGAGGCTGTGTGGTCCAGTGGTTAAAGAAAAGGGCTTGTAACCAGGAGGTCCCCGGTTCAAATCCCATCTCAGCCACTGACTCACTGTGTGACCCTGAGCAAGTCACATAACCTCCTTGTGCTCCGTCTTTCGGGTGAGACGTATTTGTAAGTGACTCTGCAGCTGATGCATAGTTCACACACCCTAGTCTCTGTAGGTCACCTTGGATAAAGGCGTCTGCTAAAATAAATAACACTGGGTCAGTTTCTGCTCTCGGTGAGTCTGTCAAAGCCACCACAGGTGTGGGTGACAGGCAAAACACTTAAATCTTGTTAGCTGGGCTCCCATCTCTGCATTCTCATTCCCATCAGTGGGAAGACTTCAAATAAATTAAGCTGTTTCTATCAAAGAGCCATCCATCTCTGCCGCATACACCTTTCACTCAAGAAAGGTGCTGCAACTTGTACAAGGGAAGACAGGTTTTAGGGTCACTCGTGACACCAGGGAATTAATTCAAGTCATAAAGCAGTGCATTGTTGTCATTGTTGTGTATTTCGCTTTGGTAGCCTATCACTTACAAGGAGAGCGGGATAAATCAGAACACATCACTATGTCTGCATTTTTCTCAAGCAATCTGTTGGGGGTGGTGGGGAAGGCTGGTTCTATTGTATTTCAAATACTTATTAACTGGAGGAGCCTTTCTGCAGCATATACTGTCTATACCTTCACTATCAAGACCCCTATCATACTGAGCCAGTGTATTTTTAATGTTTCCTGTGCATGTCACATCAGGGATAAATAGTGATTGGGTAAATCAGGGGATCAATAATGGTACTGTTAATTTCTGTTTTGCTCTGTTTTTACAAAAAATTATAATCCTTCCCCTCCTTAATTTAAATGAAAGCATCTTTCTTTTAAAGTTGTACATTTGTTGCTTGTAAAACCTGTCATTATGCTTTTGTGAACGACAGCCACAAAACTGGTGCATCTCTGCAAAAAGCACAGGTGTATCTTCCTTTCAACTGGTGACATGAAAGGAATGTATTATATAGTAAAGTAAGTAGAGAGAGTTAATATGTTACAATGTTAAAACATATCCAGACCACTAGAGAAAGCTACCACGCTGTATATCCTATTGTATAAACTAAATCTGTGGAGAATGGTATAGATGTGTGAATGTGAGAGTCAGTTGGTACAGGACAAACACTTGCGGGGTCGGGTTGCAGCAGTGTTGAGTAGTGGTTAGGGCTCTGGACTCTTGACCGGAGGGTCATCTGTTCAATCCCAGGTGGGGGACACTGCTGCTGTACCCTTGAGCAAGGTACTTTAACTAGATTGCTCCAGTTAAAACCCAACTGTATAAATGGCTAATTGTATGTAAAAATAATGTGTAAAAAAAAAAAAAATGTAATTGTATGTAAAAATAATGTGATATCTTGTAACAATTGTAAGTCACCCTGGATAAGGGCGTCTGCTAAGAAATAAATAATAATAATTAAAGCTTGTTGGGTCGTGGGTAAGAAGGCGGTGCTGCAGTGGTTTGTGGGTTCGGGTCGGGTCTTGTAGAAACAGGTCCGGGTCAGAAGCGGGTCGTAAAAATCGGACTCGCTCAGGACTCTGAACTGGAGTCCTCAGAGTTTGACTGAGTGCCGTCTTCATGTTAAGCTTCATACTTTTAAGCTTTCTCACCGAATCTGTGACAACTGTGGGAGCCTGTGTAATCAGTCACTCTCCCCAGTGCTACTTTGTGTCTTACAGCCTCCGCGTCGCACCTTATTTGTTTAGTTCTTTCAAAGTGTAGCATCTTTTTTAGTACCCGCATTCCTTTAAATACCAACTCTGGTTGGCAAGTTTTTATTTGGCACATAGTCTTTCATTTTGATTCAGACCACATTTTATTCGTTTTTCTTCAGTGCCTTAGAGCAGTGGTTCATAACTGCAAATCCGGGGTTTTGTTTCTAACAAGAAATTGGATATTTCCCAGATCCTCTCTTGTCCCCATTGCCTAATTTGGATTGTGGTCCAATTTGGTGGGGGCTAAGACAAGAATGAGGCCTTTGACAAAAGTAGATCCAGTAATTTAACCCTTTTGCGGTCCATTTATTCAGCGTCTGTCAAGTGCGTCGAGTCCAGTTTATTTTCACACAAGCTGTTTATTTTACACACGCTGTTTTAAAAGTAATTTTATTCACAGTAAAACAGGTTTAAAAGACACTGCATATCAACAGGACACTCAGTACTGCATCTCCAGCCCTTCCCCACTCCCTGTTCGCTGTATTTCACATATCTCTTCATAGTAGTGCATACTGATAAATCCTCTCCTGATCACTCGTTTTATCACTAAACTCCTCAATAATGCTATCCAAGTCATTATTTTATTACTATAACATCTCAAAAAGCTTGGCAAATGTCCACGATTTTCTTTGAGCGTTGGATGCGGAAGCAGCTACCTTGTTTGTTTATGTCCATGTTATGTCTGTGGTTAAGGGACTATGTGTATTGCTCAGATCCACCTCATTTTTTTTCGGCTTCTATTGGCCTCACTCGGCCATTGAAAGCTTTTCTCTGTAATGTCGGACCTGGTCTGAAATAGGACCACAAAGGGTTTAAATCTGCACTGCTTTCTAGTCCAAATAAGAATGTATACAGTATAGTAGAACCTCTATGTTTTTAGAGGCTTTGTGCATCATTGGACTGAAGTACAGTTTGGTCAGTTAAACAATGTTCTAGAGTTCTTTTTTTTTTTCTTTTTTTTTTTTGAAGACCAGGAAAGCTCCACAGTATTAATGCTGGACAAAGAATATGCCTTTCCCCATTTTAATTTGTGTACGTCATTTAAAGAATAGTTTGAGGTTTCCTTAAACTTATTTGTTTGTGGTTTCCACAGAAGAAGAATTGAAGGTAAACACAAAACCCTATGAGTGTGTTTGTGAGGGAATGTCCTGTGGGAACAGGGATCGCTGCTTTGGCCAGCAGTGTTTTTCCTCACTCAGTATAAACGATGGCACTTGGGTATACCAGAAAGGCTGCTTTCAGGTTTACGAACAGGGAAAGATGACCTGCAAAACCCCTCATTCCACGGAACAGGCTGTGGAGTGCTGTCAAGGGACTTTGTGTAACCTAAACATCACAGCACAACTGCCCCTAAAAGGTAAGACATTTCTCTAAATGGAAATAACTTTATTTTTATTATGGATCACTGTTATTTGTAGCATGTATATTGTTTGTCCTGACTCATCACAATGATTTTTGGTCAATAATGTTGACAGCACAAGAGTTTAAATAGATTGTAGCATGACATTGCACAGCACAATATATAAATCATGTTTAGATATGAATAATGTTTTATCAAACGAGAAATAAATGTTTGATATTTTGTTTTATTGGAATATGTACACTTTTAAGACTGCACTGCAGCAGCAGGTTAGCATGAACTCTGATTTTTGGTTGCCATTTTGGTCATGTGACTTTTTGTTTCCACAGGATAAAGACCAAATGCTTGGCGCACAGGTGTATGCTATGATTAGCTAAATTGGATGGTGGCTATCATTCAGTACAAATTAGGCACATTGAAGAATCAAATCTCTGGTCATATCAATAACAGAGACTACTGGCTTAGTGACATTGTCTTTAAATTTGAAAAACAGCTTTATCCCTTGATTGTCTCGGTTACCAAAAAATTGACCACTTTTTGCAACTTTTTTTTTAACCTCTCGCCAAAAGTTGTGCTTTTAAATGTATTTCCTTGAAACCATTCAAAGAGTATCCATAGTGCCTTATGTAAAGAAGAACTTGTGGGGTGGGCGTAGGGATGGGAATATTCAAGATATATAAACACAGTTTAATCTAGTGGCAGCTTGTTATGATGCGAGGCCCAGATTTGGCTCATTTCGGAAGATCAGAATAGTCACATCCAGCTTTGAGCATTTACAAATGGTAAAAGAAATGCAGGCCAGGCTTTTTATTTTTGTTTCGGGATATATCTTGATTTTTGTTTTGAAAAGAACAACTTCCTTCACTCAAGGACAGGATGTAAAGCTCTGTAAAGACCCTTTCACACTGGCACTCCTACCCGGGTTCTGGCTATCCGGGTCATAATCCTGTGTTGTGTGAAACTTCGTACCTGGGTCGACATGCTTTGACCCGGGTTGAGTGAGACAAAATGCATGACGGCCGTTTGTAAGCCGATGAAAAAAAATAAATAAATACAGCCACGCCTGCTTAAAGGTTTCACTTCCGCAAGGAACATTTCTGTTTATTCTGTTTAGACACATTTTTGTTTATTTGAGACATACCATGAGCCAGATTACAACAGGGACGAAGAACCATTTGTTTAATCCAGAGAAGCTTGGATGGAAGCATCTGTAACAGGCTGCTTCTGGGGCATTGACATTCCCCTTCAGTGTACTTGTACTTAGAACTGGGCAGTCATCCACTATAAATTCCTTATTTTGTCAACTGTCTTAGTTATATATACACACAACTGCTTTTGAAATTCACCCCATTTATTTTATTTTTTTTTTAAAGGAAAACCTCGACAAGGCGAAGCTCAGCGTTACAGTGTGACAACGCTGGCAATCGTTGTTGTGGCCCCTGTCATAGTGCTGATAGTCCTATCTGTGATTGCTGTCCTGAGCTTCAGATCAATCCACCACAATCAGATGGAGAGGCTAAATGCACGAGATGCTGAGTACGGGACGATAGATGGATTGATAGCCTCAAACGTTGGGGAGAGCACTTTGGCAGTAAGTGAAGCCAGCTTTGTAAACTAAGATTCTAATTTTAAATGATATAAATTGTTATATATTGCATGCATGTTTTTTTACAAAACAGAAGGCGTGTCTTTTCCTAGAATGCTTGCATTGCTACATTCTGTTTTGATACAGCTGTCAATGGAATCCAGATTATCCTAAGCGCTTGCCATTTCAAGCTGGTATTTAAGTATGTCTGTACCTCATAAAACTGAAGAGAACTTGGCACTGGTTTTAAAGGCAGTATTAGTAGCAGTCCCTGTAATAACTACTAAAAAGAAAGTGTATTCAGTTTTTACCAAAGCACACTTTCACCACGGAAATGAAGCAAAGATTTCTAGATCAGATTTAATTTAACAGGCTCTGTTTTGCCTTAAATCAGGTTTGGTTTGTGATTATCTAAAACTTTGGAATTTGATAATTGTACCAAAAATATCTTTAGTCTTTTATGGGTTTTGAAGTCATTAATACTGTTCTATAAATCTGTATTGCTGTCATGTGGCAAACAGATGTTTATCTAAAAATCTGTCTGTTGTAAACAGCATTTTTTTTTTTTAAAATCAGAAGATAACCAGCACCCTCTTGTGGATTCCTGAAGCATTTGCTGTGAATAAATAGGCTGTAAAATTCACCATTTACTTCAATGTAGTACATTGGAAATGAAAATAATTGATAGTTTAGAAATATGGAATTATAATAAAATGCTTTATCTTGGCAGCCCACCACATATAATTTAAAATTAAGATATGTGTGTGTTATATATAGTGCCACTGATTTCTGTTTGTTTGTCTTTACATAGGATTTGTTGGACCATTCCTGTACATCAGGCAGTGGATCTGGTCTTCCTTTCCTGGTTCAAAGGACAGTAGCTCGGCAGATTACTCTAAATGAGTGTGTGGGTCAGTATTCTGGGAATATTGCTACAATACTGTTATCAGGATTACAAAATATGTAGTTAGTTTATTAAGAATAATCTTTTTGGTTGTAATCTTATCTGGAACTTGCAGTGACTCAAAATAATGCATTAAGGTATAAAGATGGCAATTGCTTTAGTTGATCTAATATTGTTTCATTTTATATAATATGCATGTGCGTGCTAAGGAGTGATGCATGAAAAAACAAAACAAATGGATGAGCAATCAACTATATGATATAAGCACTGTCTTCCTATTATGTTTCTGTTGAATAAACCTATACTTCAGTGTAGGATAGGGATTAAAGAGATTTGATTTGCTCTTGTACTAACACCAAAATAAACAAAGCAGTACGTAAAAATAACAGTATCGTAAACTTTTTTTTTTTTAATGCCGAACTGGACATATAGCAACATATTTGTCTTGGTCATCTTATTCTGGCAACAACATGTGTTGATTTCTTTTTTATATAGAGATTACAAAAACATGCACAAATTGAATTACAAACTCACATCTGCAAGGCTAAATATTATAAGTAAATATTGCAACATACTAGAATCTTTGACCCATAATTCCTCAAATCTCCGTCCCTGTAGGTCCAATAAAATGAATTGCCACAGATGGCATCTGATTACATTTTGAATGTCAGTTGGGTTTGTTAGAAGCAAAGGGGAGTGAAAGGGTTTTTCTTTAGGGTGGTAAATACACTCTGAAGTCCACCTCTCCTAAGAAAACACATTTAATAAGTAATAAATCACACTGCGCTTTCCAGATCAGTACTAGGAGATTGGGAGAAGGTTTCAACAGAGTGTAAACAACCTGGGTGTGCCAAAGTTCATTTTGTTTTCTGTACTTTAGATGTTCCCCATAAAGATTTGCTTGCTGATTTTATTAAAAACTGTTCCACAGGTCCAAGATAATCCTATAAACTACTTACTGGTTAGCAAGCAAAAATGGTTTTGATTCCGGTTTATAATCCCCACTGATGACCTGTTTGTTTTTTGTTATTTAATTTTTTTTTAATTGTATAGCCTTTTTGAGTTCAAGGATACAGAAGAGCAAGTCCCATGTGAATCGTTCCTCCTCATCTGTGTTGCCTGTGATTGGACCCAGACAATCTTGTACAATTCCTACATTTTCTAACTCTGCAGCAACCAATTGGAAAAACAGGTTGCTGAATATGAAATTTAGTCACGTCCAGTTGAATTTATTGTCCTTTTAATATTTATAGTAATGTAAAAATGGTTTAAATTTCATTCAGTTTTAAGGAAACACTTAAATGACCTCCCACTGCTTTTTTTGGAATCACAGAACCCCCCTGTTTGCAATGCTAACTTGGCTGGGTTCTGTTGGCAAGACCCAATAGCTCTCCAGGCAACTTGCTCAATTATCAAAATGATAAACCGCTTGAATAAAAGCTCCCACACCCAGTCCGCATGTATACAACTAAATGTCATGCCAGGTAAATTCAGAGAAGTTTAACAGATGTATGCGCACAGGTTTTTTAAAAATTTTTGTATTGATTTATAGGAAAAGGCCGCTATGGAGAAGTCTGGAGAGGACAGTGGCAAGGAGAAAATGTGGCAGTGAAGATTTTCTCCTCCAGAGATGAAAAGTCCTGGTTTCGAGAGACTGAAATCTACAACACTGTGCTGCTGAGGCATGAAAACATACTGGGTAATGTGGCAAAGTGGTTTGCAGTGCACATGTCTAGGGGTGATGCAGCGCTCAAGACAAGGACAAAAACAAAAGTACTGGTGAAGTGATGGTTTATTTATGTGTAATTCACAGTCTGATGACAACAGTAAACCGTAAATGATAACCGGCAATACACAGCGTGGTGTATTGCTCTGTTTAATCCATGGGTTGAGTCCCGAAATAATAATAGTCCTGATATTTAATCATCCACAATAAACACAAACACGATCACAAGTCTATAGTGAGTGCTGTAGTGCTCGTGGTGCAAATACAATTAATCGTGTATTATACAATTAAACAATTAGTGCAGTGTTGTCAGGGTTTGTGCTGGCCTGTAGCGACATCTCTGAATGGTATTAGCCGTCTAATAACAACAAACAAGCATTTTTATACACGACAAAACACTCACGATAACAATACGGGTTATCCTTTCGGTTCAGCATTAACCATAACAAAGGAACAGATCACCTCGCTACGTCCCTTTATATACCGTCAATCACGCCCCCTTGGTTAACGATTGCAAGCGCTCCTCCAATCCGCGGCTGCCACATTGTTTCCCTTCCGGGTCGATGATTTAGTGTACCGTAGCTCCGGCCCTTTCTAGATGGCCGACTACCGCCTAACCCTGGGAATGAATTGTCTGGGCATCCAGTCCAGGGCACTGCTCCCTTTATACAGTGGCCTCATAGGTCGGGAGGGAGTATTATCACAAACAGGTAAGTATACTGTTTGGGCAGTTCAGCAGTGGGATTCTAACCCTGCCTAAACCTTACTGAACCTACTAATTGTCAGTACTTCATGGAATTGTTCATCCTGAGTAGCCCAGTCACTAGCTAGTATACTGTGTCTTCAGATGTCTAATTTTAATCAGTTTTAGGGTGCAACAAATATATTAATACTTTGTACTTGGGAACAAATGATCACATAAGTCATTTTACCAAAATATGATACAGATCCATGAACCAAATATCGTTTCGTATCATAAAAAATTTATTTTTTGTTTACGACTGTACGTCGCCCTGGATAAGGGCGTCTGCTATGAAATAAATAATAATAATAATATACGTAATATAATATAAGTTTAAATACATATGAAATTATCCAGAGCTATACATACATAGCCCGAATAGAATTGTATTCCACTTCTTTTGCATGGGCTGCTCATAATGTAGCTGCAATTCTGGTAAGTTTTTGTGATACTCTGGCAGTTGCTTGTTCTACAGAATTTAGTAAGCTTCTGTTCACGTGTGATTTCCAGGTTTTATTGCTTCGGATATGACTTCAAGAAACTCCAGTACACAGCTGTGGCTCATAACACACTACCACGAAATGGGCTCCCTGTATGATTACCTGCAGCTGACCACGCTGGACACGGTGGGCTGTCTGCGCATAGCCCTGTCCATATCCAGTGGCTTGGCACATCTGCATGTAGAGATCTTCGGAACCCAAGGAAAGCCTGCCATTGCACACCGGGACTTAAAAAGCAAAAACATCCTGGTTAACAAGACTGGGCAGTGCTGTATAGCAGACTTAGGTGAGTGTTTTCTGTTCCATCTTCCATAATGATAATATTGATAAGCAAAGAATGGGCAAAGCAATACTTGGTCAAATCTTCCCTCTCTGTTCGGTGTTCAATAGGTGTTTGTGCTATGGTTATTTCTGTTTATTATCAGACTGGTACTGCAATTGCAAAATGTTGAGAGCCAGGTTTTGCTACGGTGCAAAGTGTTCTCCTCCTTTTTTATGTTTAGTGAATCAAAGAATTTTAATATATCCTGAGTGATTTCATTAAAAGAAAAAGCTCTCAGAAAAGCCCTTTATGTCTAAATGTTTACCAGGGAAGTAAATACAAATGCATTAAGGAGCCCTTTCAATCTGAACAAGCTGCTTCAGAGCTTTTAGCTTCATTGAGTCTGATTTCTCCAAACTGTTGTTCACAGAATTTGTTTTCAGAAAGTGTAAATGCAAAGGATACTAGATTTTTTTTTTTTTTTTTTTTAAGAACTCGTCATTTTCTCTGAAAATCATCAAAGCAAAATTAAAAAATAAATGGTTAATGATTAATTTTGGTGGTTCATTAAAAAAAAAAACAGTTTTTAAATAAATAAAATACATCAATCATTATGTAGAGAGCTCTGGACCTGTAATGTAATATTTTGTTTATTCACCAGAGGGCAGTAAATTATGGAGGATAATTCGTGCCAAAAAAGAAAAAGAATGAAATAGATAGATAAATAAATAAATAAATCGAAATACATTACATTACGTTTATTTATTTATTTATTTATTTATTTATTTATTTTTCATTTTGGCACAATCTTTTCACTCTAGTATTTCTCATTGAGTGTCAATCATACTGGGGAAGGCCGGATCACTGCCTCTGGTGAGTTTGATTATCTACTAACTGGTCTGCTGGTTAGTCAGCGTAGAATCAAACTGACGACTGAAGAAACCATTCAAATTAACATCCTCTAAAAGAGATTGCTAAATAGGTGAACATTTAACTAATTTTAAATAAAATAAGTAATAAAAACAGTTAAAAGGACTGTAAATTCCACAACTGCATAGCGAAGCAACGGACTTCCTGCAACAGGAACCAAGTTTCTATACCACAAGTCCCGCCCCTGTTTCTGTGGCACTAGTATAAATAAATAATGAAATAAATAAATAAAAACCTAAATAAATAAATAAATAACTAAATAAATAAATCGAAATACATAAACATTTTATTTTTATTTTTTTATTTCGTATTTTATTTATTTCGTTATTTTCTTTTTCTTTTTCTGATTTTCATAGAATTAAATACAAATGTGATTTTTGGCTTGTTTCACCATCAGAGTTGTGTAGGGTGTAAGAATGTTACATACATGTCGTTTATGTATATGTATTTATTTTTTGTTGCCCAACCATATGACCTGCTCCCACAGTGACCCACTAAAATATAAACTGCACAATGACGTACTACATAGCGTTTCTATATAACGTTGCTCACACAGATTGCAGATGATAACTGATCGAAAGACCGATCATATTTGAATTCACAATCTCGCAATATAGGAACAAGCCCCTGGTTGTTATCTGAGCAAAAAAAATTGTTTTATTTCAAATTAGTTCAGTGTTCACCTATTTAGCAGCCTCGTTTTGAGGATGTTCATTTGAATGGTTTCTTCAGCCGTCAGTTCTTGATTCTATGCCGACCAGCAGACCAGTTAGTAGATAATCGAACTCACCAGCGAGAGTGTCCCGCCCTTTCAGTATGATTGATGCTCAATGAGAAGAGGAGGGGGGTTGGGAACAACCTGTGCTTTGTTTTAAAACTAAAATCTTCCTAGTAAAATTGCCCGTATTTGCTTTGAAATCTGCCTCACGTTAGTCTCGGTACTCTTTTGGTACGGTAATTGAGCCTTCTCCATGACCAGCACGCCACTTATAGGAACACCTATCTGGTTGCATTGCACGCATGGTTGAGTGATTGTGTACTTCTGGCTGAAAGTGGGGTGTTCGGTAGACCGATCACCGGTTTGGTGTTCGTAACTCTGGGGTTTTACTGTACTGTGCATTTTATTGAAAATACAGCTGTGAACTTTTAAAAAGTATACAATGCAAATTAACTGCACCCCCGCCTAAACTATACTACTTAAACTGGCTTGGTGGGTGTAGCAGTCATTCTGCGTTTTATATCTATAGTTTCTAGATCTAAGCATATGTATACAGTACAGTACAATCCATTCCAGATTATATGGCTAACTTCATTTGGTACACCTGATTTTCCTGACAAAACTGTAGTTTGCTTATTTTAGCTTGGACGTGACTTTTTTTTTACCCTCTCGTGTTAGTTCTGGACTGGGTGAAACCCTGTTTATTAAGAATTGGATGTCACAAAACTTTCTGCATCTTAACTTTGACAAGATGGAGGTTATGTTGCTAACTGCCCACCAGTTACATAAAACCAGCGCTGTAAACTTGTCAGTTGATGGCACAATGCTTGAGTTTAGATCCAAAATGAGAAATTTGGGAGTTATTTTTGATCCTGGATTAACTTTTGAACCTCAGAATACTGTTAAGGCATCATTTTTCCAACTTAGAAACATCGCTAGGGTGCGACCTATGCTTTCTGCTTCTGTAGCTGAAAAACTGGTTCATGCATTCGTTTTTTGAGGATTGATTATTGTAACGGTCTGCTTACAAGCGTCTCCAAAAGCACACTGTCCAAATTACATGATGTTCAGAACTCAGCAGCTCGTATCCTGACAAGGTCACATGCAAGGGATCATATCACTCCTGTTCTAGAGTCCATGCACTGGTTGCCTGTCAGGTTTTGTGTTGATTTTAAAATGTTACTTCTTACTTTTAAGGCTTTACATGGTTTGGCTCCACAGTATATATCTGATCTCTTATCAGTCTACATGAAAGGAAAGTCTTGTATTTATAATCATTAATCCTATTTTTATTTGTGTTATTTCAGGTCTTGCGGTGATGCATTTCCAAGATACTGATGAGTTAGATGTGGGAAATAACCCCAAGGTTGGGACCAAGAGGTATATGGCACCAGAAGTTCTAGATGAAACCATCCAGGTTGACTGCTTTGAGTCTTACAAGAGAGTCGACATCTGGGCGTTTGGGCTTGTCCTGTGGGAGGTTGCCAGGAGGACAGTTAGCAATGGTGAGTATAGTTTAGACTTAAGATTGCAGACAGTAAATACTAAAAGAAACTTTATAAATGAAATGTCAAATGTTTCGACTAAAGGGCTTTCTCAGTGTCTTCAATGTTGAAATCAGTTGTTTAAGAATGTGAAGCAAAACTAATTTCAACATTGAAGACTTTCAATCAGAACGTTTTGGCATTGAATTTACAAGGTCTCTAAATAAAGAGTTTTACCGGATCTATCTCAGTGGTCTGTAAATATCAAATGCACTATTTATTGGCATAACCATATAACTGAAATGTTCTTAAAATATAAAAATCTTTGAGGGTTGGAGGTGAAATCCATTACTGTTTTTTTTCTTTTTTTTAATGCAAATTACTATACACAACCATTTAAGAACCGGAACATTCTAACAAAACACTAATGTGCTTACCCGAATTCCTAGAAGTGTGTGTAGCATTTACTATGTTTGTACAGTCGGAGCCACTTTATCGGGGTGTCTCGGGAGAAGGGAAAATATCCTCAATAAGTGGGGTCCTGCGTTTTACACAACCTGTTTTTTTCAATTGTAATACAACTGCTATCCCCTAGATGTCCCTGTAGCCACTCCAGTTATAGTAATCGAATTCACGATTAAGAAATCAATACATTACGCTTTGACTAATTTAGAAAAATAAAAGCTAATTATGATGAGTATAAATGGTAATTGAATACAGTGATGCGTTAAAAGAAAAATCGAGAGCTAAACATGGAGTCAAAGACATAGCAATCAAAAAGCATTTCATTGAGCGAACGCACACAGCAATATCCACCTGGTGTTCTGCACACCGATGGGTATAATTTATTTTGCACAACTTGCAATTTATCTTTGGACTACGAAAGTCAAAAATAGACCGACATTTATCATCAGAAAAACACACGAACGCTGACGAGGTGTTATTTTCGATTTGACAGAGGCATTTGTTTGTGCTAATATTCCCCTGGAAAAAAATGAATCGGGAGATTATTAATCAATAATTAAGCAGACTACATGACCACCTTGCGGTGGGAGGAATGAAGTGCAGCCTAAGAAAGCAGGTCACGTAAAACGCAGGGCCCTACCAATAAGCGTCTGTCCCAATTAAACAAGAGGCAGTTGAGACGACCTTAGTCACACTTTTTTGAGTCTTAATGAAAAGAAAAAGAAGGAAATCACATCACATTATGATTAAATGTTAAATACATAATTTAAAATACGAGTCAATGTTTGTTTGTTTTTTATTCCTAAACTAAATTAATCGCACCTGCGATTTTCACACACCAACTTTCTTTGCAACAGCAGCCTTAGAAACCACAGGAGACGACGCCTTCTTCATCGTGGTTTATGCAATTTACGCAAGTCGCAGTGTAATCACGTACTCGCTGCACTGTGCTACGCAGCCTGCCTTGCTCTGAAAAGCGATCTACGTTCATCATTTGAAAATACTGTATCCCAATTAAACAAAGTGACGTCCCAATTAAACGACATAAATAGCATTGGGAAGAACCGTCTCCCAGAGCTGTATCCCATTTAAGGAGCAATCCCGATTATCGGTATCCTGATTAGGCGGCGCCGACTGTACTGCCAGAGATGTAATCTGAAATTCATACTGATTTCTTCATTCAGGGTTAAATATATTTATGGATATTAATAGTCGGTGCTAGGCAAACAGCCATATTCTGTGCAGATCATTTACCCTTTAATCCTGTTGCATTGTGTGAATACAATTACAGCTCCCAAATGAATAAAGGAAAATCAAATCTATCCAAGAAAACAATTCTAATTAATAGAGTTTATCTTGCACAGTAGCACGTAATTATTGCCCAGATTAAATGTTCTGTGTGATTTTGTCTAGGCTAACAATTCATACATAACTTCAACACCAATTTCAAAAATCTGAGTAAAACTAAAGTAACCTACCGTAGGATACAATTTTATGGTGTAGCTGTTCTTTTGGCATTTTGTGCAGTGCAAGCCTTAAATAATTCCACCTATGTATATTTTTGTTGTTTATGACTTTTTAAAGCCGCTATAAGGATAGCAGATACATTATTAAAATGTAATCCTGGGGTGTCTTCTCTCAGTGTCTCTTGCTTTATTTGTACCACAGTTTTCATTTGCCTTTTACACCGAGATCACCAGAAATTTCCCCAAGCAATTCTTATAGTCCTGTTGATCAGTAGTGACACAATTTGTATTTTTAAAAAAACTATTGAAGAAAAATGGATTACAATATAAAGTGTAACCTGTATTATTTGATTTGAAGTATTGTGGTGTGGAGAATGAATTTTAGGTTAACTGAGATCTTGTTTTGATAAGTTACATTTGATTACAAATGTTTTAAAAGTGCGTCCTAAGCGTTTATCTCATATAAAATCTGATTTACTCCACAATTTGATTGCACAGTGCTTTTCCTTCCTCTTGCATAGGTATTGTAGAAGACTACAAGCCACCCTTTCATGATGTTGTCCCAAACGACCCCAGTTTTGAAGATATGAAAAAGGTTGCTTGCATTGACCAGCAAAGGCCAAACATTCCTAATAGGTGGTTTTCAGATCCGGTGAGTAATTGTTTAAATTGAAAGAATGAGTGGAGGAAATGATGTTCCCTTTTAAAGCTATGTTCATTATGTGACGTCAATGTTTGCCATTTGTATCTAGTTATACAAATTGCGTCCCATTAAAAAAAGAAAGATGGATCAAAGTGAAGTGTGTGCACTTAGTGACTTGGTGAGAGTCTAACTCACAGCAAAGGTCTGACATCAATGTAAGCTTCTGCTGAAGTTAAAAGCAGTAAACATTATGTTCTTGCACAGAAGAGGTTTGAAAATAGAAATCATTAAACAGTGTGACTAGCAGTGCTTGGATTCCTACTGGACTTAATTTTTTGGATTCCGAACTGCCTTTTATTGCACACCTACCTTGGCTCATCAATTTCTGAATTACCAGTAGATAAAATGTACCCTCTTTCATTATGTTAAAATATATATATTTTTTTATATTCATTTTTTTTTTCTTATTTTCAGACTTTAACATCTGTTGCCAAGCTTATGAAGGAATGTTGGTACCAGAATCCCTCTGCAAGGTTAACTGCACTGCGCATCAAAAAGACACTGACAAAAATCGACAACTCCTTGGATAAAGTCAAAGCTGATTGCTGAACTCTTTAGCACCAAGTGGCACTATAAGGGCTTCATGAAGCGCACAAGTGTTTCGCTTGGAAACAAGACATGGGATCGGTCCCGGCACAGTGCTCTATAGCGGCACAGATTATTTATTTTAACAACCTGATGGGAGAAAAGTTTGGCATCCAGAGATGGCTTTTTGGGCATTTAAAAAGGCTGTAAAGATTTGGTGATAATTTGCTGACTACTGTCAGTTCACATCCATAGGAACTTGTATAATTGTCACATTCTTCAAGGAAGAAACTGTCACCTGGGCATTGAATAATGACGTTTGGTTGTCTTAGACACTACTTGGGTAAAACTAATAACTGAACTGCTATTTCAATGAGCAATATGGTCTGTGCTTCTCTACTTTATTGCACTAGCAGTCTTTGCATTCCTTACTTGCACTGTTACTGATGCATTGTAAAAGAAAATGACTTGCCAAAAATGGATTGGTTGTATATCCCACTAACACCGTATCTTAGAAATATCAAGAACTGAGAGACTGAAAAGAAACAATAATTAGTTATTTTATTTTAGCAGCATTTCTTGCACTGGTGTTTACATTATTGTTGGAAAGTAGATTTTCTTGGTATTCTTTATAAAATGTATTTATTGCTAATGCACTGATTAGTTGTAAAATGGTGCAGCAGTTTAAGCTACTTTCTTTGTGTCTTTCTTGCTTCATAATACAACAAATGACGTATGCAGTCTTTAATGTAATCTATTTTGTATATCACATTACAGTCCATGCATTATGTATCTAATGTTTTTTTTTTTATTTTTTTTTTTATAAGCTTTATTGAGTTCAGAGGCTAAGAGTAAAAAACACTCAATTTATAATTTATACATGTGAAAACAATCTATTAAAATAAGGTTCAAGGTTTTCAAGCCTGTGGAGGTGCTTTGTCTTAAAATCTCTAACATATGTGCATTGTAAACTTACACATTTTAGAATTTACTCAACATTTGATATTTAGTAGCCCATTTGTATAAATTAAATAGAATGTTTGCAACCGACTGTATGAAAGGGTTGTTTGTGATTTGTCTCAGATCTCATAATATTGTGTTGATGTTAAACATGACATTGTTTAATTTTATTAATGACAAATGATATAAGCAAAACTGATTTAAAGTACACTAAAACAATGAAAAGGATTTCACAAAAAAAACCCACAAATAAGATTTACATGAAGCCCTCTTTATATTTAGACTAGGCTGCCCCTACTTCCAGAATCACTGCCAAATATGCCTGCATTCTACTAAGTAAAACATTATCAATACAGTTTAATGCATTATACTGTAGAGCCAGAATAATAGAGAGATCCCAAGGAGTTGTGATGTCATATACAGATGTCTTCTTCGTGCAACTTGAGAGGTGGGGAAATGCAGGACTATTGTATAAAAACATCATTTATATTTTTACAGGACAGCGAATGATAACACACAGTAAATTCAGTTAGTTTACTGCATAAAATGTTTTCTCTCTACACCAGCTCTCTTACTACTGTTCCGACTTTATCAATGCCTTCGCTGAACTAACTCTCTCAAAACAAATGCGTGAATGCTTTCATGTTATGTTTTTGCTGCATCCCTTTTAAGCTTTACATTAAAATGTTTAAAAAAATATATGTTCACAAATGGGAATGCTTTTGTTATATTCTAGCATTATTTCAAAACATTTTTTTTGTATAATTTCATATTAATGTAGAAAACACATTCACTGAGAACCATGTGGTGCAGTTTAATTACTTTAATTTGCATACTGTATAAATGGGGCCTATGGCATTGATGAAATTGTTGAAAATGATGGATTTAGAGAAATACTAGTAGGACTATGGCAGTACTAACTAGATACAAACGACTTAATTAAAGTCTGTTCTAAGCTCATTTAGATTTAATTCATACATTTCTTAAAATGAACATGTTTTGAAAGCTACAGTAAATGCATGAAAGCTTGAAGATAAGTCTCAATAGGTTGACCAAAATAAGTTTTTTTTTTTTTTTTTTTTGTCATGTCACAGAAACCTGCACAGCTCACGCTCCTTAATTCATGTGCCACATGTTGCATTAAGTCATTACTGATTTTCTTTTTTTTTCTTTTTTTTTTAATGGTATAAACAGCATGTTCTGTACCAGGGAGGAAATTGCTTTTGACAGAAATGGAAAAGTGTTTACCGGTATTAGAAACTGTATGTAGTTGCTGTAGTAACCTGGACTTTGAAATTCTGGATGCAGCTGATCTGCTGTAGACCCTGAGATGGGGAGTATGGAAGACACGCCTGGTAAAGTCACAACATGGTTTAAACATTGGTGATTTAAACCCAAAATACCAGAGTAGGGTGTTGCTAATATGGAAACTCTCCTTTTGGTTTTATGAAGACGCATGGTGAAAATGTACTTGTCCACAAAACATTGTGAAACAAGATTGTAGTGGGCCAGACACCATAGGAAGCAATGCAACAGGATCACTTATTGTGAAGAAACCTCTACATTAAAAAAAAAAACTGTTTGCGTGTGTCTGTATGTCTTTAATTAATGATCCACACACAATGTACACGACAGGGTGGGGTTAATGTGCCAACCAATGTTTCTGAACTACATTGTAGACTTAATCAGGCCAAATAAATAGATCTTTGATATGTCTGTTCTCCATCTTTGCTATGGCATTCTATGTTTTTAGTACAGTTGACAATAAATGCAAAGGTAAGAGGCATCACCTGCCTAAATAAATCTATGTTCCTCCACTTTTACAGATTGCACAGCCAAATCTGATTATAAAACACAGCAATGTCTAACACAGTTAATATGCATTGAGCTCCACCTGTTTAGGCAGTAGTCACTATAGTTACAGTCAGCTACTTGCAACAGCAGATCATATTTACAGATATGCTGATCGCTTTTCACAATAAGTTCTGCAAATTAAGGTCTTTATTATTTTCTTTCCTTTTTGAAACTCATCACAGATCTTACTTGTACCAATATGAACAAAACAAATGTTCATGTTTAAATTAAAACCAGGAATTTAACGCTCAGTGTATACATCTAAAGACTGGAGTTTAAGGGCCTCCTTAAGATTTGCAACAGGACCAGACATACTGATTTCATCTTTTATATAGTTGAAAGCCTTTTAAGAAAAGAAAATGGTGAACTACAGAAAAAGATTAATAAATATGGTCTAGTGGCTAGGAGTTTTTTTGTGGAATTTATAATAATGCATATCCAAAATCAACAAAGTTTAATGTCCTTTTTTTCTGTCCAGGTAGTAATTTAACTGTGAGATTGAATGCTACCAACCTATTATATACAGACAGTTCATGCTCATTCGGTTCAAAGTACCTAGACGCTTTATTACATTTAATAAGACCGTTTCATCACTTACAATTTCAACACAGTTATGAGTACAATACAATACTGCACAGGCTCAAATGGGAGGGGTAAGTGGTGCCCAACTGAGTGCTTGTTTGAAGAGATAAAAAGAGGTATTCTGACATGAACTAGAATAATGTATTCTGGTATCTGCATAAATATGGCAGGGACCTAACTAGTATTAATTGTATCCAATTTTATCAATGGTTATACTACTTGTGAAGGATGGACCGAGGGACGGACTGAAAGCATAATTTCAATATACTGTGCCTTGGTTCTCATGGCTGCTGATAATAAAGCTAAGACAAAGCTATGTTTGTGTTCTGACCATGGAGTTTGAGAGTAGAAAGTAAAAAAATGTAGCTGTTCATATGGGCTGTGGAGATGAAAACTCAATTCCAGCCAAGATTACTAGGGAGTAACAGTTTGCATTGGGAATGCTAAATTTAATAAAATTAGGTAAGTCTTGACAAAGGAGGAATGAAGCATAACCAAACACATGTGGTCAAGATTGGTCAGTGGCAGAAATAGCAAACCCAAACCATGAAAGCTGCAGTTCAGCGCTTTGGTGCACTTTTATTTAACAACTGGAACAAACAAACAAATCATTTAAACAAAACACTTTAAAAACAGGACCCAAGCCACGGCATAAACCGGGTGCACAGCCTGCTGCTCCCAGTCTTCTCTCTACACTAGCTCTCTTACTACTGTTCTGGCTTGGCAACGCCTTCGCTGAACTAACTCTTTCCAAACAAACATTTCTTTGTCCCCTTTTTAAATGGTGTGGTGTCTTCTCCAGGTGGTCAACTGACCGACTGATCAGCCAGCTAATCAATCGGACAATTTAGCTCCCCAGAAAGACACTACACCAAACCATTTTAAGTTAATTACCATGTGGCTGTGCAATGGGTGGCCATCTTGGCTCTAGGCTGTTCCCCCCCCACTCCTGAGCCAAGATGGCTGCCAGCCACAAAAACATACATTTTAATGTGCAGGGCCTCTGCCCTGTCACACATATTAAAACTCTAAAGGTGACTGATGTGCATTGTATAAATTAAGTTAACAGATTGCTTATTGCTTTCATGTTAACAGCACATTTTGTGTTATTAGAGTAATAGGGAGCTATAATCAATAAAACATTACAATAATAATCAGTTCATGCAACACCAACATTTTTACTGATTATAACTGATTGGTTAAGACCAGAATAATGTGTTCTATGGTCAGTATAACATGCTTAAATTAGTTCTTATCTACCTAGAAATTAAAAGTGACCCTGTTTCCATCATAACCATGCAGATTCTCACAGTCTATGTCTCTAAGAGCTCAGTATGATTTCTGTACAAATAACGCTTATTTATGCTGAAAACTCACACTATGTAAAGCAAAACTCATACACATGTGCTTTTAACTTCTCTGCACAAACTCAGCAATATTGCCTTGAACAGAATCGGATCAAAGGACAATGAACAGAAAAGTATGTCAGATGAACTCACCTTAAGCGTGGATATGATGGCCTGTGAGGAAAATAAACTGGGCCCTCATACGAGAGTGGTATCTTTAGCCATATGTTTACAAAAAAATAAGTTTAAATGTCAGCATTCCCATTTGAATTTCTTTGCAGTTTGCATTTGTCTTATTTCACCACCATATGGCCGGGCTACCCTGATACATAAGAAAACTGCTGGTACTCCCTTCAGTCACTTAGCGCTGGCACCAGAGATCAAAATAATCAGATTGAGAGATGGCTGTTACTGCAGCCAGGCCAGGGTGAGTGCACAAGGTTTCAAGCATAACCATAAAAGCCCTAGTGGTGCTAACAGTTGAATATAAGAGAGAGGAGGCCTATTGTGTTTCTTGGTTACTTAGGAGACATTTCTGAGACCAAAGGAGGCTGAGATGGCCAGAGATTGGTTTCTGGGGGCTGACTTGCATTCAGTTTGATGAATGAGTCTTCAAGCTGTTGTCTGAGATGATTGGTTTGGAAGTCACTCTGCGTCTCTGAAGGAAGTGCTAAGTGAGCAGCAGTCCTCTGGAACAGACTAATAAGATTGACTTTCCCAGTTGGCCTGTATGCACACTTCTGAAATCCAAACCCCAAGGGCATGTCAACCAAGTTCTGAGCGAGATTTTTGTTTTTGCAATGTTCTTAAAGGGGAATATTGAAAGTTTAAGTGCCCCACATCCTGTTCATTGTCAGTTCTACTATATATGTAACTGCTTGCATTCAACCTTAAAATGGTCTTGAGAGGAGTAAGATTTTTTTCTTGAACTTATTCACACTAATCTCAGGTAGAATAACAAGCAACGAGCTTCTAAAGGCCAGGTGTGCAGTATGTGTAGTGTAACTACCATAGAAGATAGTTCAACTGTATAAATCGGTAACTGTATGTAAAAGTAATGTGTAAAAAATAATGTGATATCTTGTAACAATTGTAAGTCGCCCTGGATAAGGGCGTCTGCTAAGAAATAATTAGCAATAATAATAATAATAATAATAATAATAATAATAATAATAATAATAATAATAATAATAATAATAATAATTCATACAAATGCAGCAATATGCAACTTTTCATTCATCGTGGAAACTCTGGTACTGTAAAAAAAAAAAAAAAAAAAAGAATCTGAAGAAATGCAGTATTTATTTATTTATTTATTTATTTATTTATTTATTTATTTATTTGCAATATGTTGATATAAATACTGCCCATTGGGACAGTAATCATCAGCTCACACTGCCTGTTCTCCCAGTCGGTCACTATATGTATATTTATGCCAGGGAAAGCAGATTAATCCTCTTGTTCCAGTCAGTCAAGGGGGCGGAGTAGCTCTTTTATTGCGTGTTGTGTTTTCTGACCAGTTATTTAGGGCTGGAGCAATACAGCGTGTGATGTTTGTCAGACCTGCAGTTTCAACAAATGAATTTGAGTGGAACTGTTCTACAGTATTTCGCTGAATCAAGCAGTCTCTTGCCATGGCTCCTCAACGGTATTCTAACTTTGGGACGGCGCTAATATTTCTCTACGTCACTCAATTAAGCACAGGTACTATTTTTTATTACAATTTCAAATTGAAAGTTTGCTGATGTTTTTTTTTACTTGTTTAGTGCAGCTTCAGATACTGTACCAGCATATATGGTATGAGTAAACATCTGTCAAAGTGGCAAATTGAAAAGTTACAATTGAAAATGACAAATTGCATTATGTCCATCTTATATTGCGTGTAGAATTTCCAGCTGCGACGTCCTTATGATGCTATACAAAAAGCAGTTGGAATTTCTAGTTTTGCTCTGCCAGGCATGTAGATTACCTTTAGGGTTACATAAATCGAGCATTCACCAAACGTCGGACAATGTACTTTCTGTATAAAATAGCAAACAAACTTGTGTTTACCAGTGTACGCTTGTTTATTAGTCAGTTTAACGTGCGAATCACATTACTGTACAATAATTGCTACAATATCTAACTACAGTACAAATTCTACCAGTTCTAGGTTTTACTGGCCACTTATAAGGCTGTAAATGCAAGCTTTACTGCATTAATAAACTGTATTAATAAAGGTTCCCCTTAAATTTAAAATCTGCAAAGAAAGTTTATACAATGACATCAATATGAGTTAATATAAATGTCGTAAACACAACTTTAACTGGCAACTCATATATCTATCTATCTATCTATCTATCTATCTATCTATCTATCTATCTATATATATATATATATATATATATATATATATATATATATATATATATATATATAGTACTCCACAATTTACTATATTATTATTTTGCAACAGTGAATATCAAAATGTATAAATCAGATATTTCCAAAAATAAATGACTTTATTTTTTAGTTACATGAACTGATTATTATGCAATGTTGTATTTCTAAACTTTTCATATGAAATATAAATTATATAAAATATATAGCCTAAGATAGGCATGTTTATCAGGTATACTTTTGTTCCGCCCCTGGTTCTGCAGGGTTGAGAATTGTCATCTGTCAAAGCTGCTCCAACAAATGGCCTATAACAATGGGTTCTGGAATTGTGGCCCAATACTATACTAAGCATGATTTACGCAGACACCAAGGTCTGCGTAAATCATGCTTAAGAAAAGCGATCAAATTCTTTTATACCTGTTTTCTGAATATCTGAAAATGAGACGTTGGGGTCATGGAACAGAAAGGAAATCAATCATTTATCAGATGTTTTTTGATAATGGCTCGTAAACAAATTGTTGGCCTGCTTTTATGTAATTTGAGTACCAGTAGCTTCCTACAAGGACCTCTGCCAATTTAGGTCGGGACCCACAAACTTCAAGCGCACCAGTGATGCTGGGATTAACTCTTCAACTCAAATGTTTTACACTGTATATGACTTTTCATTCTTTCGCCTGACTTGAATGGTTGAGCAGTTTCTGTGTTGTCTACAACAGTAGCACTATTCCTAGCCTCTATCATCCAGCACCTGTGCTCTGCATATTTATTTATTTATTTATTTACATTTTTATAGCGCCTTTAGCCAAGGCGCTTTACATGTTTAAACACAGCGATACAATCAGGAAAATGGATGAAAAGAATGTAAGTTTATTGGGCTAGGGTGAGGAGACAGAATAGTTGCTTGAATGAAAGCAGAGGGCCAGATGCTAGGTCAGGGTCAGGAAAGCAGGGTCATAACAGGAGGTCAGGGGCCAGAAGTAGCAGTAGGATGGGCTAGGGAGAAGAGATTTGAAGGGGAGCAAGAAAGGAAAAGGAACAGAAACGGGATTGGGCACAGGGCGAGGTTGGGACAGAGAGGAACAATAGTGATTGGGTATTGAGATATTAAAGTCTGCACAGTGTATCATTATTATTATTATTATTTATTTCTTAGCAGACGCCCTTATCCAGGGCAACTTACAATTGTTACAACATATCACATTATACATTATTTCACAGTATACAGATATCACATTATTTTTACATACAATTACCCATTTATACAGTTGGGTTTTTACTGGAGCAATCTAGGTAAAGTATCTTGCTCAAGGGTACAACAGCAGTATCCCCGACCGGGGATTGAACCCACAACCCTCCAGTCAAGAGTCCAGAGCCCTAACCACTACTCCACACTGCTGCCCTGAAGCATCTGACCTCTTCTATCAGAAGAGTTTCAGAAACTGCACCATTGGCTTTAACAAACCAGGGAAGAAGTATAGAGGTGTTTGAGGTTAATCTGGGTGTTAACCTAAACTGCATTATACAGCTTTACTCTTAACCACGTACAGTAACAGGGCTGTGTTATGTAAGTGACCAGACAACACCTTCGCATTAGAAGACTACAAGGCTATTCAGCATTGATATAGCAAAGAGAGTTAATACAGTGAGAGTTTACACAAATAAGGTACTTTTTTTTTTTCAAAGTACTCCAAATGTTATTTATTTAATAAATTGGGATTCAGGGACATGCATTTAAAATTAATGTATTTTTTTTTGTTTCTTCAAGAGCAGTCACTCATGGTGATGCATGTTTTACATTTTCAGGAAACATGCTGTCAGATAATATTTCTATTTTCTCATATTGTTTCCCAGGTATGAAGTGCATATGCCTGGTGTGTACCAATCATATTTGTGAAACTGAGGGGGCCTGTTGGAACTCAGTGATGCTGCATAATGGAAAGGAAGAAGTTTTGAAGTCTTGTGTATCTCCTCATCAAATGAAAGGGCAAATCTTCTGCTCCAGTTCCAGTAATATTTTAAGAAGAGAATGCTGTTTTACCGATTTCTGTAACAATATAACACTGCACCTACCCAAAGGTAATTATTTTTCTTCAATTTTCAAAACTGTAAAAATAATCTCAGTACTTCACTCTTGGTCATTAGTCACACCATTTTATATCATTGTATTGTCATACGGAAAGGGTAGCTTTACCCTTTTGTTTCAAACATATTTTATTTTATTTTCTATCTCTAATTTAATAGGTCCCAAGCGTATGCAGCCCTCTGTCACTAGTGCTGCTGACGCGGTTCACGTCTGCTCTCAGTGATAATGTTGGTTTAGGACACCTACAGTATTGGTGTTGTACTGTCGGTAACAATGTAAAAATACAGTTCATCCAGAGTGCAGCTGGAGCACCCTTGTAACATTTATATTTATAGTAGGTACAATACTTTACACAGTCAATCTTCTCTGTTTTTACATGGAGGTGTTTCGCAACACCCAGGTGTAGTGCCTTTGAGTAAAGTATAAACAATGTAAGTCAGTGGTACAAAGTATAACGTCAGTGTTTTAGTGCTGTACAGATTGCTCAGATTTAAATGGGAAAAAGGCCAGTGGTTTCTTGGTGCTTTGTTGGTAAGGGCTTTGACATGTACGGATATGTAGAGTATAAGATGATTAACAGGCAAATTTGTATTTGAGGGATATAATATAATACAAACATTGCAAAATGTGTGAACTACTGTACCAAGCACCACATTTCTGCTTGCACATTTCTATAGCTATATCTCTGAAACATTTAATGCTGGATCACGATACCACCCAAAATGGGTTGATAAATATAAAAAACTGAGTCTAAATATCTGAAAGTCTAACATTTTCTTGACCCTCTGTAGCCTTCTTTCTTTTATTGTTAAACAATTTACATAGAAGTTGTACTCAGTAATTCATTTAAATTACAGTACATTTTATATTTGTGATTATTTAGTCATTAGAGTGGCAATCATACATGTTTTTTTTAGTTAATAAATGTTAAAGTGAAAAAAGGTACTAGTGAGTCACTTCCCAGCGCTGATGAGGGAATTACATTATAGACTCCATTATATTTAGGGTAGCATTTCTTGTTGCTCTATATGGCTTGCTACTTGGTAAACAGATAGTGACCCAAACAAACACTGTACATCTCCCCTAATATGTAGTTCTCAACTGTGCCAGGTTTTGTTTCAATTTCTTTAAATTTGCATTGCTTTTCAGTGCACATACATACAAACAGTACTCACAGACTATTGCTATATGTGCACTAGAGTACAATACACACTGGAAATAAAAACAATGGTTGAAACAAAAACCTGTTAGGGGTCTTTGAGGACAGGCAGACCAGAATGCTTTAATTACATTTCATATTACACTCATTTTCTACACTTCAACTTAATAATTGCCATTCGTCCTGCAGAAATCAATATTAGTGAGCCCCGCTGGGTTGGTATAGTCTTTTACCTCAATACTTTCCTTTCCTTGGTTTGTAGCTGCTTTAAACATAAGAATTAACACATTTATCAGAGCTGAATAAAATACAATTATTATTATTTTTATTTATTCATTATCCAGGGCGACTTACAATTGTTACAAGATATCACACTATTACTTTTTTTTTTTTTTTTTACATACAATTACCCATTTATACAGTTGGGTTTTTACTGGAGCAATCTAGGTAAAGTACCTTGCTCAAGGGTACAGCAGCAGTGTCCCCACCTGGAATTGAACCCACAACCTTCTGGTTAAGAGTCCAGAGCCCTAACCACTACTCCACACTGCTGCTCCTGCGCCTGTGGAGTAGTGGGTTGTATGGGTTTCTTGAAACAATTTAATATATCCTCAAATATTGAAGAAATGGCACAAACCTTGGAGATCAGTCCTACTATCAATGCCCTGGTGTAACCATGTTGATTTTCAAGAATGAATAGCTCCAGCCATAGCTATGCTTTTGTGAGTGCAAAATATCCAAGGCTGTCTGCAGTAGCAATAATGGACTTTAATTGAAATATGATTTCAAAATAAACGTCCTATTTGAGATGCCACAATTGCTTTAACATTTTTATTTTTCAATATGAGATGTGTAAAAATGCTGTTAAAATAACTTCCATTAACGAGTTGCTAGTTTACAACAAAACATATTACCACTGCTGCTTTCTGTGTATTCCTGTAATATCCATTTAACTGTTTTTAAAATGATTTGTATTCACATTGACCAGTTTTGACATTGGGTGAGCATAAGGTCTTCATATTGTTATCACTTCTTAACGTTATCACTTCCACTATGTAACACAATTTTTGTTCCTGGGTAGTAAGTGTTATTTCCTAATTGCTTATGCCTCAAAAGTATAGAAAATGGCTATTATTCCCCACAAACTTTGCTTTTGTGACCAGACAGTGATATTTTGAAATTTACCTATTTCCAATGAGAAAATGGGCGAATTTGTGTCTTTACGTTCACATAAAGTCAGAAAAAAACAACATATGAATCCAAATTAACATTTATTTATACTAAAGTAATGACTACAAAAGATTTAGAAGCGAGTAGTTTTTCGAGATTTACGATTATACTGTAAATCACTTTCACGAATCAGCCCCCAAATGTAGTCTCCCATCATGTTCTCGTTATACTGTCCTTGGTAGTGGCGTTCAAAGTCCAGTATATCCTGGTGGAAGCGCTCACCTTGCTCCTCCGAGTACGCTCCCATGTTCTCCTTGAATTTATCAAGATGAGCATCAAGGATATGGACTTTGAGGGACATCCTACAGCCCATTGTGCTGTAGTTCTTCACCAGAGTCTCAACCAGCTCCACATAGTTTTCGGCCTTGTGATTGCCCAGGAAGCCCCGAACCACTGCGACAAAGCTGTTCCAAGCCGCTTTCTCCTTACTAGTGATCTTCTTAGGGAATTCATTGCACTCCAGGATCTTCTTTATCTGTGATCCGACGAAGACACCGGCTTTGACCTTTGCCTCAGACAGCTTAGGGACGAAGTCTTGAAGGTACTTGAAGGCTGCCGACTCCTTATCTAGAGCTCTGACAAATTGTTTCATAAGGCCCAATTTGATGTGCAGTCGTGGCATCAGCACCTTCCGGGGGTCCACCAGTGGCTCCCACTTGACGTTGTTCCTCCCCACAGAGAACTCGGTCCGCTGTGGCCAGTCCCGCCTGTGGTAGTGCGCCTTGGTGTCCCTGCTGTCCCAAAGGCCAAGATAGCAGGGAAACTTGGTAAAACCGCCTTAGAGACCGATCAGGAATGCCACCATTTTGAAGTCTCCTATGACCTTGATGCCATCTCAGAAAAATGCAGATATGTATCCACTTAGGCAACTGGAACTAAACTGAACTGGTGGGCTTAAGGCCCCTGTATTTATACTACTATTTATATTACTGGAAAGTTCTAGAAAGTTCTAGAAGTTATTCCAAGTTTACTCAGCACTGAATCTATCTGGAATGTTCTGGAAAATAGATACATTTCAAAATATCACTGTCCTGGTCACAAAAGCAAAGTTTGTGGGGAATAATAGCCATTTTCTATACTTTTGAGGCATAAGCAATTAGGAAATAACACTTACTACCCAGGAACCAAAAAAATTGTTACACGGTGTTATCAGTATATCAGAGCTCTGCTGCTTGCTTCCATCCTGGTTAGATATGGAATGCAAGGTGTACTGTAATGAAGTCTTACCTCAGTATGAATATTCATGTCTATTGACCAAATGAGCTTAAACTTCACAGAACACTGACTTTAGCCAGTGATACACATTGACTGGAAAACACTGTAACAGAGAGAGTAGAATTCTGGTCTAAGGTCATTTTCAGTTGTATGCCACCTAAACTCCTAATATTGCCACTTGTCCTAAATCAAATATAATTATTACTCATTCACACAATATCCTATTACCCACCTATTTTTATGTATATTTTGTACTGAGCACATAGTGCCAAATGGCCATGTTTTAAAGGAAATGTCAAATCAACACAAAGAATTTTCTGGTTTTAATCTACGTTTTCAAAATGCTCATAATGTTCTAAAACCTCAAATTTTCATTGTTCTCTAGACACTAAGATCTTAGTATTCCTGACTTTGATAATGTGTTTGGCTGGTTGTTTGCTTGGTCTTATGAACAGCCTTGGATTACAGGAAGAGCTAAGAATTTACAGAGGTTATCTGTATCTGATAGTGCTAGTGCACATTCCATTATGTAGTTAAAACATACAGTTAATGCTGTGCACATACAAATGAGCTGCATCTTCTTTTAAACAGCATCAAACCGGTAGAGGATATTCTTGGTAACCTTTAAAAATTCATTTTTTCCCTCTTCATTGCTTTATTAATTAGTCTCAGATTCCCTAACTGTTGTCCAGAGTAACTTTTAAAGAGCTAGCAGGTACTGTATACCTTGTAATGCATTCCAAACAGCCACTTTTTATACCATCTCAAGATGGTCTTTACAGCTGAATTAATGGAAAAGATTTAGAAATCAGCAACGGAAGGGTGACAAAAAGGAGCTGCACCACGATATCGTGGTCTAACATGCCATATCCGTCAGAAGACATTTAGTAGGTCAGAGAGTTTTAATTGATCAAGAGGAAACCTAAGAATGGAGGACTGGCAGTGATGACCTGATACCAATATAAAAAGATACCTTGAAGTCTCAGATGGCCATGGCAAAGTCAGCAAAACTAGACCTGCTGTGGGCCGTGTTGTACCACAGATTCAGCTGATGGCATCAATGCCAACCAAGATATGGTATGCAGTTTGACTAATATAGTGTAACATATAGATGAGTGAGAAGTGATTTCCAGTATTATTGTTAATAGCTATTGTACAGTATGATTTCCTAGTCAGTGACAAGTATATAGGGGAGAGCCCAGTATTTAGTTACGCACGTAGTCAGACTTTAATTTTTTTTTTTACTAAATCTTCTCAACTTAATCCAATTTTACTGAACCACGATTTGCTGATTGATTAGTGAATACCTAGTAGTGTGAAAATAGTTGAACCTCACGTATACTTAATCCTGCAGAATGATTACAATTTGCTTAATTACAGTGTAATTGTTATCTGTTCTCACCACAGAGTTTTGTGTGCAACAACAGTGATCTCTTCCTAGAACAAAATGTATTGTTTCCCTAGTTACAAAATTGACTGTATTTACTCATGCATAAAGCACTAATGATTTTAAAACAGCTAGGGCATTCATTAATTAAAAAAAAAAACCTGACTGCTGTTTTTAAGCCTGCAATCATGATTCTGACACATTTATTTTAATTAAAAAACAGCAGTCAAAAAGCATATGTTTTAGAAAGGTCCACAGAAGATTCTGTTTTCCAAAAAGTGTGGTTCTGTCAGTCCTCCACTTTGCATATATAGTGAATAGTTACATAGTTACAGGCAATAAACAAAATAAAGGCAGTGTCAAGTTAACTCTGACATTTCATCATTTTGAATATGGACATGTGACAGGGTAGCCGAGTGGTGACGTTCCCAGACCAGGTAGCTGATAGAGACACACACACAGGTACTACGGGTGAAAAGCACACTGCGGCGCCGTTTTTTATTAAACAAAAATAAAATAAATATTTGAACAAAAACAACGCTCACAGAGCAAAATAAAAGGTTTAACAAAAACAGGTCACGATTAGCAATTGCTTGCTTTCCTTCTTAGTTTCAGTTTCGTTTTTAATTTTCTCCCATCTCACTCTCACTCTCACGAGCTACTAACACCACCTCTGCAGACCACATTCAAACCAAACACAATAACAAAGAAGATGTAACACAGGTGTTTTGTATTCACTATTTTTATCCACTGATTGTGGGCTTGTTTTATTTGTGTTTTGTTATTTTTTTCACTGTTTGATTTTTATTTTTGTGTGATTTCATTTTGAGCATGTTATTTTGAAAGAACACTTTTTATTTGTTTAGACACATTAGTACACATTGATAATTGGGAGGTGCAGTGTGTAAAATACTTCACGTGGAGAGCAAATTGAGAGAGATCTGATTGAAAGGAGAGGTAGCTCCTTGTTGTATGAGTGAGCTATTTAAATGGCATGGGGTAAATCTGTTAGGAAGAAAGCTGTATACAAGAGACGTACTTGATGTACTGTTTGTCTGCTTTTTAAGGTGCCTTCCCTGCTGATTTAAAGAGTGCTGATTGTTTCTACAATTGTGGGAAATTGGTTATCGGTGCTGGAGAAGAAGGAAGCATGAGTGCTGTAATTTTAAAGGACATTCTGACAAAAGTCAAATTGCCGTTCTATAGGAAATTATATTAACAATTCTAGAGACTAATATTAATAACAGTAGTTAGTGGGCAGAAAGGAATTGTACCAATACTTGTTTTCTTTGTTGTTTATCATATTAGTTGATTTTAATAGTTTAGCCCAAGAGATTACCATTATATATCGGTTGAGTTTTGTATAGGCATCAGAAGGTGAGTTTGGAGGTCTGCTATCTGTAAGGGAGGAAAGAGGTGCTGTCTTCTGTAAAGGAAGCACAGAGGATTGGAATTGTTTTTAGGCTAAATGCATAATTAAACAGGCGCCTTTAGTTAAATCGTGGGGACAGGTAGTGCTAGTAGACAAATAGTGTCTCCTGACTTCAGACTTCTACGGACCCCTTCCTGTGTCTAAAGTGGATTGGAATTGTATTGCAATGTTATTGTAAAATTGTTTTGTGGGGGGTTTCCTGTGGTTATTAAAATATATAATTTTATTGTAAAGTTTTGTCCTTTTCATGTGTTGCATGCTTTTGTGTCCCAGCCAACAGAATAAAAAGGACCTGAGTGTCTAATTAGCAAATAATTTAACATTCTAATTTAGTGTTCTTAATAGGGCTGGCGTGGTCGGACTACATTTATCATAATTTATAGCCAGGCAAACGTTACAAAAACACTTGTTTGAAATAAACACAACACTATACATTTTTAAATCATAATACATCGTGTTTTAACTAAATACAAAATACATTTAAATCAACATTAAACACATTCACCCATTCTAAAATAAACAATACATATTGTAGCGACCCAGCCAACTGAAGGGGACTTTGTCCTGTTTGTGTGTCCTGTGCTTTGGTGTTTTGTGTATTGTTAGGGTTCAGACCATGCCACTTAGCTAGGGGGAATGTGTGTGTGTGTGCAGGCAAGGGAGAACTGCTATTGGGCAGTCCGCAACGACACAGAAGAAGCAGGACAGTATAAATACCTGGGACGCAGGGAACGCAGGGGAGAGAGAGCAAGAGAGAGCAAGATAGCTTGAGAGACAGGTAGTAAGATTGACTCACAGAGGAACAGTGTGAGAAACCGAAGTGCCTAACCTGTGGTGCAACTGATCGGTGTGAGAGAGAGGTTGGGAGCCTGTGTTATGGTCGGGGAGCGTGTAAGGAATGGGGGAACTACAGTTTAGCGAGCTACAGGGGATTTTGTTGTTTTGGTGGCGTGGTCCTGGCCCAAACAGGGACTGTGAGAGGTATTGAGTTATTCTAAATAATAAATTGCTGTCATTTAGCCCTGAAAACCTTGTCTCCTGTGTCATCCATCCTGCTGGAAGCTCGGGTCATCACAGTGGTGTTAGAAGTGGGCAGGCGGTGGATTCCTGGACTGCGGTGCAGCAGGCCATCAGCACCAGGGGCAGATCGACGTTCCAGGCCCGTTGGTCGGCGGTGGTGGTGAGGGCCAGCTGGACGGCCAAGGTGCGGTTAAACCGCTCCACTAACCCATCGCTTTGGGGATGCAGGGGAGTGGTCCATGTCTTCTGAATACCCAGACGCCGGCACATCTCCCTGAATGCTCTGGACTCGAAGTTCCGCCCCTGATCTGTGTGCAGCTCCTGGGGAACCCCAAAGCGGCTGAAGGATCCCTCCAGCAGAGCGTCTGCCACTGTCTCGGCCTCTTGGTCAGGTAGCGCATAGGCTTCGGGCCACTTTGTAAAGTAGTCGAGGGCAACTAGGACGAATTGGTTTCCCTTCGCCGAGCGTGGGAAGGGGCCTAGTACGTCCACGGTGACCCTCTCCATAGGTGCCCCAACATGGTACTGCTGGAGGGGTGCGTGGGACCTACCCTGGGGACATTTCTGGGCGGTGCAGGCATCACAACGGTGGCAGAAGTCAGCAACGTCCTGTCAGCACTTCCCCAATAGAAAGCCTGGCAGAGTCGTCTGAGGGTTTTGGAGACCCCAGAATACTGAAGCCCTGTCCCGCCGCCCCTGCGCCACAGACGGCTGTTCACACTGCGAGCTGAGGGAGGAGAGAGAGGCGGAGTGTTGGCCTCCTGTCATGGGGGTCCAGGCATCATGCATTTTGGGGTCACTAAAACCCAGGCTTTCTATTGGGGGCAGTGCTGACGGGACATTGCTGACTTCTGCTGCCATTGTGACGCCTGCACCGCCCGGAAATGTCCCCAGGGTAGGTCCCACGCACCCCTCGCACCCCTTTTTTTTCTTTTTTTTTATCAGTGGTTATTCATTCTCATATTACAACATTGTTTGATGTTGCTAGGAGAAAATGCAATTCTCAGAATACATTTTACATCTGATAGATACAGATTATCAAAGGATTTCTGACAGTTGGTCAATGATAACAGGTGTATTGTTACTTTGTTTATGTATTTTTTTCTTGTTAATGATAAATGTGTAAAAGAAAATATGTACAGTTCTGGCATCTGTTGTGTTGTGCAACTCATTCTGTACCCTTGAGGATCTCTTCACTAGGTCACAGTGTACTTGTGCTTCAGGCTGATTTGTTGTAACTGAAAAATGATCATCCTGAAATGTGGTGAAAAGGCTTAAAATAGTTGGGTTTGACAGCACTAGTGAATAATTTTACTTTCCCTACTTTGCCTTCAAATACAAAAAATCTGCCTGATATTAAATTCTGTGTTTTAAAAGAGAAGTTCCAGTGTACCTTATAAGAACTAGGAATGCTAAGTAATGTTTTAAAGCTCATCATCAAAGTACTATGCTGTTGGTGAATCCTTTGTGCTATTCTGATTAATCTTTTAGCTAACCTTGAACATGCATTTACAAATAATACACATGTTTGGAGAGAGATCTACGTCCTGTGTTTGAGTTACTGTCTTAATGCTTGGTACACAGCTGTATCATTTGATTTTCCTATTTAAATTCCTTTGTCTGTGTTGTCCAGGAAATAATAACCCTTTCACTGATTCATTGTTGTAAACTCTGGCCATATCAATTAGGCTAGTTACATCATCATTTTATCTTAGTATGGAAATGTGCAGTTAATTCATCAACTAAGGTTAGTTAAAGTATTGCTTTTCTTCGCCATGTAACGTTTGCAATAACATTAGAATGTCTTTATCAAACATAATTTGTAAAAAACACAATTATGTATAAGGCAAGGACATTTAGTCTCAAGATCGAATCAGGATCCTGCATGCACTACACCACCAAAACGGCTAAAATAATTTAACAAGCTAACTAGCTGGTGTTGAGTTTTAATGCAAGTTCAAAATATTATATTTCCTTCTTGCCTGTTTTTTTAAATAATCAGAGTCCCAAAGACAAACTCCACTTTCATATGTAGAAAAATAACTGGCAGTATTCCTCCAACTCTCTCAGCTTACACCAGGCAGTTCAATAGCATTTTTTTTCCCCCAGGTTTGTTTAACAGCTCCATATTAAGTCTCTCCTCTTTTAGCTAGCAGGCAGTTTTGTCTTAAATGTATGTGCCGTTCCACTCAGAAGTCCAGTGAGTGGTTCTGGAACTCTGCAAGAGAGTGTTCTTTGACCTCTTATAATGTCACATGATCATAAAACACATCACTGTGACATAATACATAAAAACATAGATCTTGTTCAATGCACGGATACCACTTTTGTGTTAATCCAGTGTGTGTCATTTGTCTTCCCACCACCCCTAACTTTTTCAAATATTAACTTCAGGTAAGGGCAGCAGTGGAGTAGTGGTTAGGGCTCTGGACTCTTGACCAGATGGTCGTGGGTTCAATCCCAGGTGGGGGACACTACTGCAGTACCCTTGAGCAAGGTACTTTACCTAGATTGCTCCAGTTAAAAAACCCAACTGTATAAGGGTAATTGTATATAAGGGTGTCTGCTAAGAAATAAATAATAATAATAATAAATTGCATGAAAAACACCCACCTTAGAAGGATGTACTGTATTAGGACCTAGTCTGTCCCACAAACACTGCGAAAATGATCTCCACCGGGGGTTATGGTTCATCATCAGATTTGGAGCTCAGATGATAGTCTAGAAATGCAGGGAAGAAGCCGTGTAGTGCATGCAGGATCCTGATTCGATCTTGCGACTAAATGTCCTTGCCTTATACATGTTGTATTATACATGTTGAAGGAATTAACGTGAGCAGTACATGTCAATATCATCTCCCAGTGTGGGGTTCAGTAAGTGTGATTTCCATTACATGAGAGTAGATGTTATAACTTCATGCTGATTTGAACTCGACTCTCGCCAAGATATGCACCAACTAAGATGTAGCTTTACAGTAAACTAATGTGATCCATCTGTGTCTCCATCCATTTGCGTTTCCTTCCATATGATGATGTAGATATCCTTCTGCCTGGTGTTGATGGCTGAAGTGTAATGCTGGCTCCAGGGATCAGCTTATTTTGCCTCCCTAGCGCATCAGCACACACAACCGCTGGATTGAGCTAAGTAGGGTACATCTCTGGGGTCTTCAAGTGGGCACTTTCCATCCTCAGTGTTTCGTCGACTAGCCCACAACACCTCAAGAGGGCTCAACGGTGATTCTGGCGTCCCAGCATCACCCCCCTCTGTCCCCCACTCAACTCAGCCCAGCTTACTTACCCGTACATCAGCGTTTCTTTCTATTGTGCTTGAGATCCCAAACCAGAATCTTTTCGTCTCAGCCACAGCCAGTTGCTGCTCCTCTCTGCTGCTTCAGATAAGTTCTTCACTGTGCAACGCAAGTCTTGGCCACTGAATCTGACGTCTCTGAGAAACTGGGTTGTAGAGTTTGCCACAAATCCTCGACAAGCCACCTCCACTGGGTAAACCCAGACTCTCCATCCTCGTTGTTCCGCTTCAGCGGCTAGTTGAGCATACTGCAGATTTTTCCTCTCATATGCCTCATCTACAGCATCCTCTCATAGCACTGTTAACTCTACCAGGTGAACAAGGCGTGCTCATCCAGACCACAAGACAATATCTGGTCGAAGGTTAGTGGTGGCAATCTCAGATGGAAAAATAAGTCGTTGACCAACATCTGACAGCATTTTCCAGTCTCCAGTAGCTTCCAGTTGTACTAGGCGAGGCTTGGTTTTAACACCTTTTCTTGGCGGTTGCTCTCCTGGGCAGAGGAATGTTGTCTTTTGTGTGTAATGCTTTGATGGGACTGGTGGCAACTTATTGGTCATGTTACGCTTGTCTTCCAATGCTAAGGCCAAACCTGGTCATGGCGCCAAGTCAACCGTCTTTGACTAAGAGCCACCTTACATCCTGTCAAAATGTGCCTTAATGTTGCAGGTGATGAACATAAAGGACATGAGGGATCCTCTCCTACCCAGAGGTTTAGGTTCTGTGGTGATGGGAGAACATCATATGTTGACCTGATGAGGAAACTGGTCCTGCTCTGTTCCATTGTCCATAGGTCTTGCCAGCCAATCTTGCGTTCTTCCACACTCTCCCATCTCATCCATTCTGCTTGCTTGGCCTGGGAAATGGCCTTTACGCACCTCATCCTCTCCTGCTTTTGCACCTCGTTGATTACCAGCTTCCTCCTTTGAGCTGGGGCTGCCTTGTGCCATGTAGGAGGAGCTGAACTGAGACCAAGACCCCATCTTTCATGCTGAACTTGCCCCATGATATCACCGATTCGAAGGGCAGCCTTTGCATCTTCCACGGCTTTCTCTGCCACTTTTAAGGGAAGTAAATGTCTTTAGCTTCCCTTTATTTATAGTGAGCATTCATATGTGAGAATTATAAAAGACATACACATTCAGTCCGTAATCCAGGTCCCATGGTAGAGTACTCCTGACCTAATGCATGCAGATCAACAAACTGTTCTGTTGGGGTAGCCTGTCTTCTCCAGCTGGCTGAAGGCATTTTAAATTTAGGCAAAAGTGCAAAAGCAAAACAAATTTCGAAAGACCTGAAGCAGTTTGTTTCAACATTTGTGACATTTTCTGTCCTCAGCAGATGGTGTTCTGTGCCTAATAAATTTAAAAGTCAAGATGTTACATAGTGTAAATATATCACAGTAAAAGAAGCCTGTTTTACATTCATTAAAACAATTATAAAAGAAGAAAAACTTGTGCTAGAAGAAAATACATATTTATATTAGGTTGGCTGTCGAATTCTGCTCTAATACCCACCAGGTTTAAATAGGCCAGATTATTATTGCTCATGATATTAATAATGGACATCATAATGTTGGAAAGTGATATAAAAGATAAATGAATACATTAGACTGCAACTGAAAAACAAAGGTTTTGGACATGCATAAAATTGTCACATTCAATGTTATGAACATTAGTTAATGTAAATGTAAATTATGGTCCACTTTTTTACGGTACCAGCACCTGGTTGGCTAAGGCTGTATGTGATTACCTTTTCCAGTGATATTTGCTACAAGAGGTTATTCCAGAAACTGGACATTTATTTTATAAGGACCTACGTTTTCAGGGTTTTCAGTGTTGTGAATAATTTGTCCGATTTTGATTAAACTGGCATGGACATTGGAGAAATAGTAAAATAGAGAATTTCCTTTTGTAAAATTGAAGAGGGTTTTGTTTGTTTAAAAAAAAAAAAAAAGAACACTAAAATATATTCATGTAATACCAACTACTCTTTTTTTAGATGACGCAAGACTCACTGATGTCAATTAAAAAAGTAATGACTGTAGTTCAAGATTGAGAAACTTTTACAAATATGTTGTCTGGAACTTTGACAGTTTGTTTCTAGTTCCCCACTGGTGTATTTGATGTGTGTAGAGTTCAGTTGTGTTTTTTTTTTTGTAACCAAGTGAGTGGTTCAGGGGGCAGGAATAAGGGCTCTCTCAGTCAGCTTGCTATTTAACCTTAGTTCAAGCACTACTCCATTCTCCCCTCCGCCACCTCTTCAACTGCATCTCTCTCTGAGAGGCAAGCAAAACTCGCATCCCAGCCTCGAAGGCCATACCTCCTTGAGGGTGGTTCTCCGCAAACCAGAGGGGGACCCTTGGACAAAAATGTAAGACAACCAGTACACAACCAGTAGCACCAGTTTGTTCTCACACAGACATTGCTTCTGTCCAGTGAATTAATAATTAATAATAAATATATGCAAAATGTTAGCTAACCCAATTCTAAATCTCTAAAGGACTGGCAAGATTTTAAATTTCTTCTGTTTATTTATTTAAAACAAAAAAAAGGTTTTGTTGGTTTATTTTTCTGGAAGGTTTTCTTCCCCCACAATATTGTAATTGTAAATTGTTGTTTTAATAATGGAGACTTCTTTAAAAGTCTTTTTTTTTAAATTTGAAACATGGTTTCATTTTATTGTTGGCCTTAAATGAAGTATAACATAACTGGTTAATTACTTACAATGCCTATTACTTTCACCCCCCTTGGATGTTTTCACAGTTTGTTGTGTTACAACTTGAAATCTTGATGCTTTAAATGAGATTTTTTTTTCCTTTGATTTACACAACTACTCAACACTTTGAAGAGGCAAGAGAATTTGTATTGTGAAACAACAGTTAATGAAAAATAAAAAAATTTAAGTGTCTTGGTTAGATAAGTATTCACCCCCCTGAGTCAATACTTGGTAGAACCACCTTTGGCAGCAATTAGAGCCGTGAGTCTTTTGGGGTAAGTCTCTACCAGGTTTGCACATCTGGATCATGCAATATTTGCCCATTCTTCTTGGCAAAATTGTTCAAGCTCTGTCATGCTGGATGGGGATTGTTGGTGGACAGCAATCTTCAAGTCTTGCCACAGATTCTCAATTGGATTCAAGTCCGGGCTTTGACTGAGCCACTCTAGGACATTCACTTTCTTCTTTTTAAGCCACTCCAGTGTCGCTTTGGCTGTGTGCATGGGGTCATTGTCCTGCTGAAAGGTGAATCTCTGTCCCAGTCTTAGGTCTTTTGCAGACTGAAGCAGGTTTTTCTCAAGGATTTGCCTGTATTTAGCTCCATCCATTTTGCCCTCTACCCTGACAAGCTTCCCAGTCCCTGCCAATAAAAAGCATCCCCATAGCATGATGCTGCCACCACCATGCTTCACAGTAGGGATGGTGTTACCTGGGTGATGTGCTGTGTTGGGTTTGTGCCAGACATAACGCTTTGCATTTAGGCCAAATCGTTCAATTTTTGTTTCATCGGACCACAGAATCTTTTGCCACATCTTTTCAGACTCCCACATGCCTTTTTGCAAATTCCAAGCAGGATTTTACATGGGCTTTTTTCAGAAATGGCTTCCTTCTTGCCACTCTTCCATAGAGGCCAGATTTGTGGAGTACCTCAGCTGTTGTTGACACATGGACAGTTTCTTCCATCTCAGCCATTGAACGTTGTAGTTCTTTCAGAGTTGTCATTGGCCTCTTGCTGGCTTCTCTGACCAATGCCCTTCTTACCTGGCTGCTCAGTTTGGGAGGACGGCCTGCTCTAAGCAGATTCTGGGTGGTGCCGTATACCTTCCACTTCTTAATGATCGACTTGACTGTGCTCCAAGGGATATTCAATGCCTTTGAAATATTTTTTTACCCCTCCCCTGATCTGTGCCTTTCCACAACTTTATCCCAGAGTTGTTTTGAAAGCTCCTTGGTCTTCATGTTAGTATCTTTGCTTTGAATGCATTACCCAACTGTAGGACCTTACAGAGACAGGTGTATTTAATCTGAAATCATGTGAACCACTTTTATTGCATACAGATGGACTCCATTTAACTTACTGTGTGAATTCTGAAGGCAATTGGTTGCACCTGAGCTGATTTAGGAGTGTCATAGCAAAGAGGGTGAATACTTATCTAATGAAGACTTTTCAGGTTTTTATTTTTAATTGATTTGTTTTTTCACCCCCCCCCCCCCCCCCCCCATTTTTTCACACATTGAAAATGTTGAGTAGGTTGGGTAAATCAAAGGAAAAAAAAAACGTTTAAATGCATCAAGATTTCAGGTTGTAACACAACAAACTGAAGGGGGGTCCAAGGGGGTGAATACTTACTATAGGCACTGTAAGTATAAAATGCTAATTTGGCAGGTATTCAGAAGGTAAAGTGATTAAGAAGGTATAGTGTGAATAGGTAAAGTATTTTTATAAGAGACTTTAAAAATAGAATGAGACCATTTTTCACAAGTAGAAAATGGAAACACCAATTCCATTTTTTTTTTTTTTTTATTGATTTTGTGCTTTGATCATGGATTACAGAGATGCATATTTCTTTGGAAAGTACAGTACCTTACTGATATACAGATGTAGTATTTATTTAAACATGAGAGAAAGGCAACCACTAGATGGCACAACATTCTCATGACAAATCACATACTGTAAGGATTATAGATTTACTGTGTTAGAAAACCATATTCACTATGTCTTGTTAAGACAGTAATATTAGTCATTTGTGAGCACTATAGAGTTTCAGTTTGTTTATTGTTTAGCATTTTAGTATGAATTTATGTTTGTTGAAGAATCTTGTAACCTATGCACTTTCAAGGGTTGGAATTAATACAGCATTTAGAGGCTATGCAGCCAGTTGCTGAAATATTCAATTAATCGTTTTATTGATCAGTGAACTATATTATTGACCAGCCTGTCTGAGGTGCTGTTGTACTGGCCTATCATTCATGATATGTCACTCTTCATTATTCCTCATCATCTATAATGTCAACAAATGACACCTGAATTCCGCATTTGTCCTAGACATTTTTGCTGGAATAATTAGTATGCCTGCCTATTAATGATCTAAACAGAAACAACAATAGAAGATCGTCCAGAACACACATACTAGGATATTAAATATTAGTGATGATATTGGCATCCCTTTAACGGATCGAATAAATGTGTCTTTCAATGATTGACAGATACCAGCTGCTGAAGAAGTTCTTTCTTCTTTTCAGTGAGAAATGTGTCTAGTACACCAAGCTGGGGACCTTTGAAGCTGGCTGTAGTCATAGTCATACCAGCTTGTTTACTGTGTTTGGCTGCTATTGTGACAATCTGCACTCTCCGTGGCCAGCAATGCCCTTATAATAAGACTGAAAGACATGACGTCGAGGAGCCTTTATCTGATCACAGCTTAATGTCATCTGGAAAGTCTCTAAAAGATCTGATATTTGATTTGACCACATCAGGATCTGGATCTGGTATGTAAAGCACAAGTATCACTTATTTAAATTATTTTCATTTTACTAATATGCTAGTAAATCCAACTGTACACACATGATAACCTGTAGGAACCTATATATATATATATATATATATATATATATATATATATATATATATATATACAGTGCCTTGCAAAAGTATTCAGACCCCTGACCAATTCTCTCATATTACTGAATTACAAATGGTACGTTGAAATTTCGTTCTGTTTGATATTTTATTTTAAAACACTGAAACTCAAAATCAATTATTGTAAGGTGATATTGGTTTTATGTTGGGAAATATTTTTAAGAAAAATAAAAAACTGAAATATCTTGCTTGCATAAGTATTCAACCCCTGTGCTGTGGAAGCTCCCAGTTTATACCGATGAAAGAAATTGCCCTAACGAGGACACAATTACCTTACCATTGGCCTCCACCTGTGAACCATTAAAGTTGCTGTCACATTTTCTGGATAAAAACCCCACTGTTGAAGGATCATTGGTCAGGCTGTGAATCTGAAGGAAAATAAAGACCAAAGAGCATTCTATAGAAGTTGGAAATAAAGTAATACAAATGCATAGATTAGGGAAAGGGTACAAAATAATATCCAAGTGTTTGGATATCCCAGTGAGCACAGTTGGATCAATAATCAGGAAGAGGAAGCTGCATCACATCACCCAGGCACTGCCAAGAAAAGGCTGTCCCTCAAAACTCAGCGCTCAAACAAGAAGGAGACTTGTGAGAGAAGCCACAGAGAGGCCAACAATCACTTTGAAGGAGCTACAGAGTTCAGTGGCTGGGAGTGGAGTAATGGTACACCAGTCAACCATATCAAGAGCTCTGCATAACACTGGCCTGTATGGGAGGGTGGCAAGAAAGAAGCCGTTACTCAAAAAGTACCATCTGAAAGCACGTCTGGAGTTTGCCAGAAAGCATGAGAGTGACCCAGCTGCGATGTGGGAAAAGGTTTTGTGGTCAGATGAGACCAAGATAGAGCTTTTTGGCCAAAACTCAAAGCGCTATGTGTGGCGCAAACCTAACACTGCCCATGCCTCAAGACACACCATCCTTACAGTGAAGTATGGTGGTGGCAGCATCATGCTGTGGGGATGCTTCTCATCAGCAGGGACTGGGCATCTTGTTAAAATTGAAGGAAGAATGGATGGAGCAAAATACAGGGAAATACTGCAAGAGAACCTGCTTCAGTCTGCTAAAAAACTGAAGCTTGGGAGGAAATTCACCTTTCAGCAGGACAATGATCCCAAGCACAAGGCCAAAACAACACTGGAGTGGCTCAAGAACAAAAAGGTGAATGTCCTGCAGTGGCCCAGTCAAAGTCCTGATCTCAATCCCATTGAGAATCTGTGGCACTATTTGAAAATTGCGGTCCACAAGCGTTGTCCAACCAACCTGAACAACCTGGAGCAAATCTGCCAAGAAGAATGTGCCAAAATCACTCTGACACTGTGTGCAAAGCTGATACATACTTACCCCAAAAGACTTAAAGCTGTTGTTGCAGCGAAAGGTGGCTCTACCAAATATTAATCTGTGGGGGTTGAATACTTATGCAAGCAAGATATTTCAGTTTTTTATTTTTCTTAAAAATATTTCCCAACATAAAACCAATGTCACCTTACAATAATTGATTTTGAGTTTCAGTGTTTTAAAATAAAATATCAAACAGAACGAAATCTCAATGTACCATTTGTAATTCAGTAATATGAGAGAATTGGTCAGGGGTCTCATACATTTATGACATGTTATCCATCTCTAATTGTATATTAAAGGTTCTAACACTGGTATTTTATATTGACCCCCACCTCCATTTTCTTAGGGTTACCTCTGCTTGTTCAGCGGACGATTGCGAGATCGATTGTTCTCCATGAAACAATTGGAAAAGGACGGTTTGGGGAGGTTTGGCGAGGGAGGTGGAGTGGAGAGGATGTGGCTGTCAAAATCTTCTCCTCTCGTGATGAAAGGTCTTGGTTCAGAGAGGCTGAAATTTACCAAACTATAATGCTACGACATGAACATATCCTGGGGTTCATTGCTGCCGATAACAAAGGTAAAAACTGGAGTGCACTCCCTGAAGTTGTGTATTTGTGTTCAGATACAAACCTTAAGTCCGATACAGATCTTTTACAGAAGCGTTCTCTTTGTGAGTTGGTTACTTTATTTATTGTGTATCCTGTTTTGTGTCTATTTTTTTTTCACTGTGCAGTGCAGCACTCTGTGATGCCTAGTACATACATTTTGTTTCATAAAATCGATTGAATGAAAGAATGAAAAAAAATCCATTTGTGAAAAGTATAACTTAGCTAAGTTTATTTTTAAATTACTAAAGATAGTTTGAAGTGTTGGAAGTTGTTGTATGGTTGATAAGATTAAGCTATTTGTATACAAAGAAGCTAGAATTGGTATAACACATAGATACTGCACTGTGAGTTAAAACATAGTTAGTGGACAATGTGTTACTCTGCATTTCTGGCAAATTGAAATAAGAGCTGAAGTAATTTTGTGCCAAATGATGTTTAAAACCACAAACCATTTGTGAACTTCTGTCTTTTAGATAATGGAACATGGACCCAGCTTTGGCTTGTATCTGAATACCATGAGCATGGCTCATTGTTTGATTATTTAAACTGCCACACTGTGTCTGTGGATGGAGTAATAATATTGGCGCTTTCCATTGCTAGTGGTCTTGCGCATCTTCATATGGAGATAATTGGTACCCAAGGTGAGTTGCAGAACTTCTAGTACAGTTGACTTTATACTTCTTTCGGCTATTTTAAAGTAATATGTCAAATCTTTAGGTCTGTCTTTCTTTGCCATACATGTTTTAAAGCCAGCTTGTCTTTCCTTCAGTGGAGAATCATATGCAGGACAACATGGTTTAACATATTTGCTGTTTGTTCTTACCAGCAATAATTAATTAAGGCCTGTTCAAATGAGAAAATGTGCTGTGCCTAGTCTCTTCAAAGCTAATGGCGGAGCCTAAAACTTTATCATGCTCATATAGGAGGCAGCGTGGTCCAGTGGTTAAAGTCCAAGGCTTGTAACCAGCAGGTCACTGGTTCAAATCCCGCCTCTGCCACTGACTGACTCGCTGTGTGACCCTGAGCAAGTCACTCAACCTCCTTGTGCTCCATCCTGCAATGTCCTATTGTAAGTGACTCTGCATATAATGCACAGTTCACAGCCTATCTCTCTAAAGTGCTTTGTGATGGTGGTCCACTATGAAAGGTGCTATATATAGAGATATTATTATTATTTATGCTGTTAACTCACCAAACACTGATGAAAAGTATTACTATTTTGCACTACTATGCATAGACCATGCATTTTCAACATAATCTTTTTAGGGTTTCAACAAAAAGCAAAGAAGCAATGTTTGTTAATACTTTAAAAACCTAAACTAAGTATGACATAGGCATGTAAACCTCTGAAAGTCCAACTCTAAAATACTAGTGAAAATGTTTTTTGCGCCAGTCGTGTTCTTTGGTGTCAACTGTTTATTATGTTGTATTACTGTATGTACAGTGTAATCTGTTTTAGACATGTGTAATGAGAACAGAATAGAACAATTCTCCATTCCTCCAAATATGTATCTATCATCTCTGATCAAAGCATATCTTTACAGTTTGGTTTTCAGATTTTAGATTTAGATGTGAACAGATTGAACTACTCATGTCATTCTGCTGAGAATGCAGTTACAAAAAACTTAAATGTTTACAGAAATAATTCCCTCTTTCTTTACTTAATAGGAAAACCCGCTATTGCACACAGAGACTTAAAATCTAAAAATATCTTAGTGAAAAAGAGTGGAACTTGTGCTATTGCTGATTTAGGCCTTGCTGTCAAACATGATTCAGTTACAAACATGATTGATATACCTTCAAACCACAGAGTAGGAACAAAGAGGTGAGTGTAATCAATACATTTTGAAACAGTATGTTCCTTAAAGCATAATAGTTGTTTATGTATGTCTTATCTATGTTCATGTTTGTATTTAGGAGTGGGTTTATCTTCATAGCCTGTGCAACAGAAGAATACAATTCTTATGATATTGTTTCCCCTTTAGACAAAAGTCTACTTTACTCATTAGTATACCATGTGATTTACAAACTTAGTCCTATGAACCATATCAACCCACAAGTCCCGCAGACTTTGCCATGCATTATGATATTCTCTGGAGAGTGTTCACCCAGTGCTGTCAGATATTTATATTAAACAAAATGTAGTTTTTACAGCTTGTATTAGAACTATATTTATTCAACTATGATCCATTTTACATAGATATATTTCTTTTTGTTAATGTAATCATCTACGCCACTTCTGAAATCCATTTTTACATAATAAAGGGATCTTTTTGGTCTGAAAGCGTGTATACTTTCAAGTTCTATCTTCTAGATCCCATAAATGGTATCAACTTAATCATTCTTATTAGAAATATTGAGATCCGTTAAGATATAGTACAACTATGGCCAAATGTTTTGCATCACCTAGAATTTTAGGATTGAAACATAATTTAAAAAAAAAACAAAAACAAAAAAAAACTATATGAACATAATTTAGATATTTTAGTTAACATCATGTAATCAAAGAAACTACACAATTATATCACAAAAGTTTACTGGAAGCCATAATAGTAGTACAATATGTCATGTTAGATTTTGAAATGTCACATTTTTCAATTGTTGTCAGTTTTTCATTGAGTATATGGAAAACTACAAAGCGGTATGTAATTCAATAAGTTAACATAACATTATTCAGCAGGTTTCATTTGACTTTATGAAGCAAAAGTTGTTAATTCTATAGGGTGATGCAACTTTCTCTGGTGATAAGAACTGAGAATTGGACAAGAGCAGATCCAGTAGATATTCACACTCAACACTTTAAAAATATAAGTATAGAAAAGAGCAAAGAAATGTTAGCAGTAATAAAGCTAAACCTTTGAATTCAGGTTTTACATTTGATTTATTTCCTGAACTTTGGATTGCAAAATGACATATGCTTTGAGTGCCTGAGTGCAGAAGGCTTTCCAAAAGGATGTGTCATTGTTTACCATCTTACTAAGTGTACTGGCTTTATTTTAGGTACATGGCTCCTGAAATGCTTGACGATAAAATCAATATAAACAACATTGAATCATTTAAACGTGCCGACATCTACTCCCTGGGGCTTGTGTTCTGGGAATTGGTGCGAAGATGCTCCATTAGAGGTAATCAGAAAGACATCATCAAATGAACTCAATGTGATAAACAATAGCCTTTGCAGGCTGGTTAAATGAGATTTGATTCTTTATTTATTCCCATGAGGGGAGTTTTATTTTTAACCTCCAACAGATTTTAGCGTTGAATCTTTCAAAATAATGAGACTGTTGCAGAAAATATAACACATTTCAGAATATCTTTAATGTATGATCCAAGGTGTACGCAGCCCATCTCCACTGAAACAGAGGTCAAATGAGGTCAGGTATCTAAGATATCCCTTTGTATTTTGAATGACAAGCAGAATATATAATGTATTATTACTTCAGACTGATTTATAAAGAAGAAAGCATTTTAAAAGTTTAATGTGATGCAGTTATTTTGCGTAACTCATAAAACAGTCATATGTGTTTTTTCAAGGAATCCATGAAGATTATCAGTTGCCTTACTATGATATGGTGCCTTCTGACCCTTCTATAGAAGACATGAGAAAGGTTGTCTGTGATCAGAAACTGAGACCAAACATTCCCAACCAGTGGCAGAGCTGTGAAGTAAGTCAATCGTTTTATTCAGAAGTACAAATATAAAAACCCAAGGTTCCTGGCTGGATAATATTAGTCAGGGAGAACTGAAATAATATATCCAGTTTTTTTTGCGTAATACCGTATCTTAAATATGATTGAATTTATCAATTCTGTCTTGCAAATCATTTCTCACAAAGTCTTGAAAGTGTGATACTAGCATGAAAAACAATATGTAAACCTTATCGATGATGGTAAACTTGTATCATCATAACCTCTAATAAAGTATGTTAACCAGGGTTGTTTTGGTCAAGCTTTTCTCAGGAAAACCGAGGCATGCCCCTGGCAATCTACTTAGCGAATGTTAGTATGTACGAAGTTTAATCATTATTGCCTAACCAGTCGATGCATATCACATTATAGGGTGCAGGAAATCACACTTTGACAAATGATAAGTAAGGTTTAATAGGGCTGTCATTGTAAAACTGTTTGTTTACTGCCTGTTCTGTTTGTAATGTAATTTCTTATAATTGTCTATCTGTTCACTTGTGCTTGCAATGGATGCTTTTAATCTTTTTTTTTTTGCGTCGTAGTCACTCCGTGTGATGGGTAAAATAATGCGTGAGTGTTGGTATGCCAACGGAGCAGCTCGTCTGACAGGACTACGCATCAAGAAGACCATCTCTCAGCTTACCGTAACTAAGGATTCCAAAGTTTAGACATGCACTTGACTATGTGTATTCAACGTTTGTGCTACCTCATGTATATTTAAGTGCCCCAAGCTGAACATTTTTAAAAACTGCCTTTGCCACATTACTTGGCAACATGGCAGTTTGATTGTAATGTTACTGAGTAACTCACTAGCAAGCCTGATGGCACGAGTAGGTTGTTCACAAAAATCGAAACAGTGTCTAATGGAGGAATTAAAAATCACCATTTATACTGATTAAACATATTTTTGTAAGGATGTGGAGAAACTTGTTATTGTGACAATATATATTTTTATCATTAGTTGTTTGGAAGAACTGCACTCCCTTAAACAAAAATGTTTCAAATTCCAGTAGAATTAGGCCTCAAGGACCAATCTCAGATGGGTTTAAAACACCTTGCCATCATACTAAATACTTTTAAAACTGATAAATAGTACTGTTTATTTGCCCTTGTTAAACATAGTAGTTTTGATGTAAAAATGTACAGGTCTACAGGGATTAAAAAAAGAGTCATTTGCACACTCCCGGCACACACACAGCATGATAAATGTAGAACTCACAAAACAGTTTTGCAATGTAATTAAGGACAACAAATTGCTGGCCAAGCCATTTTCACCATGTTGACCTAAATCAAACAGTTTGCCTCTTAATCACTAAAGTGTCAGAAAAAAAAAACATACCTCTTCCTGCAGTCGTTTTCCCCCAATTAATTAATCTCACCTTTGCAAGACACTATCCATAATAATGAACACAGAACTTTCAATGAATCTCATTTACGCTGTCAAAGCGAAGACCACTTCAACTGCACAATTTGATTAAATGAAGATGATAAGGCACAACACGTTCAGAACTCTCAGTAATTTAATTTAGTGTTTTTAACGTGTTAATGTTGAAATTGATTATAACCCCCCAAATCAGCATCCTATGTCAAAGAATTATTGTAGTACGATTACAAACATGTTTATTGTAATATACTGTACACCCATTTATTTGGGCTGCATTCATTTGAGCTAATTTTGGAATATCCATTTAATAGCTATGTGATAATTGTCTGGTAATTATGCAAGGTACTGTATTCAATGCAACAGTTTTATGTTTGCCCTTCATCTACATTTGTATAAAAAAAATAAGCTGGGGATATAAAGGAGTTTACAGTACGCTATATTGAAGTAACATTTTTACTTGGAAGAATATACAGTATATACCACACAAACACATGCACACGCACACGCGCACGCATGCACGCACGCATGCACGCGCACACACAGAGACACATACACATTTTTTTATGTGATCTTGGGATACAACGTGCAATGCTGTGTGGTCCAGTGGTTAAAGAAAAGGGCATGTAACCAGACTGTCCCCAGTTCAAATCACAGCTCAGCCACTGACTCATTGTGTGACCCTGAGCAAGTCACTTAACCTCCTTGTGCTCCGTCTTTGGGGTGAGATGTAATTGTAAGTGACTCTGCAGCTGATGCATAGTTCACATACCTTAGTCTCTATAAGTTGCATTGGATAAAGGCTTCTGCTAAATAAACAAATAATAATGACACAGATTGTTGGAGGAATCTAATCATCTGATATTCATTGAGAACAGCTAAGGTGATTGTATTAATGTGTATAATAAGTTAAGGCTGGTTACCCTTGATTGACAATATCCTAAGTTAAAATGATCAGTTTAGTTTGCAGATTTTTTAATATTATTATTATTGTTTAACTTACACTGCAGTGTGCAGAAGTGTAAATGATATTCAATGTAAATACATCATGTAAGAAAACAAGATGTATTCTGGTCTTTTTAACTGGACACATCACATGAACTATTCTAGTGACTGGAAATGTGATGATTTAAAACTAGGCCTTTACTTTGCTATGCATTCAGCCTTCCTATACTTTAGGATAAGAGCAGTGCCTGCTGCTAGACCGTATTTCTGTTATTTGAAACTGTGATGGTATTTCATTCCAAAGGCTTTTGCACTATTTAAGATTACATGAAGAATGGAAAAGATGTGACTAAATTATTGTAATCTAATGACCTATAGCTTTAGAATGTCCAAGCAGCATTTACTGATTTAGAAAGTTCGATGTCATGTTCCGTTCCTTGTCATGTTGTTTTTACCTTTCAGTACTTTATTGTATATTATGTCTGTAATACGGAGTTGTAATGAAATATTGTACTTTTCAAAAACACCTCATCTGTGTTGTCCCCAGTGTGAAAAGAAAAGCTCAAAAAGAGGATTCAGTCATGTCTGTTATGGAAGTGGATAATGGCATCACATCAGTGACTTACAGATGTTTTTAATTAGCTTCAGTTTTCTGTAAAGTTGACCCCATTGTGCAAGACAATGTACAACCTCCTGTATTTAACCCTTGCATTCCAGTTTGAGAATATGTGCTCAATAAAAAAGTTAAAAACATAGTATCACTTTTAAAATAAATGTTAATGGTATATATAGATCGAACCTTGACAGGGTTGGAAACCGCATGTATCTTACAGCACTCCAAACTTTTTTTTTTTTTTTTTTAATATGTAAGTAAATACCAATAAATAAACAGTACATCTAATCCTAATATAACATAGGGCAGCAGTGTGGAGTAGTGGTTAGGGCTCTGGACTCTTGACAGGATGGTCGTGGGTTCAATCCCAGGTTGGGGACACTGCTGCTGTAACCTTGAGCAAGATTGCTCCAGTAAAAACCCAGTTGTGTAAATGGGTGATTGTAAGTAAATAAATTGTATTGCTGTATATTCGTTCATTTTACTTTTGAAATGCTGGAGTGTAAGTGTTACTATAGATATAAAAATGGGATGTATACACCTACAGTGTGGACCTGAAATACTCTGAAGCACTGCAGTTAATAAATACATTTGATAGCAAAAGCAGATTATTGCTTTAAGAATAAAAACACACGTGACTGGATTATACCATGTAATCTTTATTGTTTAAATGCTCTGATAAATGTAAAAGTATATATTTTTTTTATTATATTAAAGGGTGGAATCTGTAATTGCTGCTTCAGTTATATATCTTATTTCATGTTTGTGTCAAAAGAGTGCTGTTATACTGTGAACTCTCTTTATCACTAAAAGAAAAAGGTATTACAATATATTTTGCTATGTTACATATCATTGTTTTGATTTTTCTTGTAATGTTTATTGTATGAGATGTTTGTGCAAATTGTATTTTAAGTAAAGTATTTTGTATGTATTTATTTATTTCATTTTTTGTTGTTGTTGTACCAGTTCAGTCCAATATATGATTGATGTTTATATTTTTATGGTCACCTAAATGTTAACTGGAAACTGTCAGGCTTATTAAGATTTATTCCAACTTCATCTTTGAAAGATTAAAGCTATGGGAAGTTGTGTTCTAGCAAAACAAATAAACAAATGCAGAACAAAACAAAAATCTGTGCAAGTCTGGATTGTTAGAGTATGCAATTTTCCCATCACATCTTTTCATCACATAGCCTTTTCTAATGGTATGTGTACCAAATACAATATGAGCAGAGGACATTATTTTATCATTATTATTATTTGTTTATTTAGCAGACGCCTTTATCCAAGGCGACTTACAGAGACTAGGGTGTGTGAACTATGCATCAGCTGCAGAGTTACTTACAATTAAGTCTCACCCGAAAGGCAGAGCACAAGGAGGTTAAGTAACTTGCTCAGGGTCACACAATGAGAATTATAGTTCTGAATCAAGTAATTTATATATAAAAATGAATTTATAGAGTTTCCCTGTCTGACTACTGCTACTGTAGTCATGATATGGGTAGTTGGTAAATGATCTTGCCAGCAAAGCTGTGCTGAGCCTTATACAAGATTACCATTGCTATACTTTACTCATCTGTTTTACCATGCTTTCCTGTGCTTTGTATGTTCACTGTGCTTTTATTATGTTTTACTGCACTACTATGCTTTTGCCATGTGATATTCAAATACAATTTTGAAATGCATGTGAATTCTGAATAAACAACCACTCTAGTGCTGTGTGTTGATCTCTTCAGAGAGAGAGAGAGAGAGAGAGAAATGCACAGTTTTGTGTAAAGGTGTGAAGTCCTGGTAGTTCAGAAAGCTCTGTACCCAGGAGGACATGGTTACAGTATCACTTTTGTACAGGATGCCACCCTGCCTAATTCTGGCTGCAGAAAAGAGGAATCAACCATACCAACTAAAACTTCAAGACTAAAAAGGAAAAAGGATCTGGCTTGCTACAAAATAAGTTGCAACATCATCCATGTACACTGGATAAAAAACTATATATATATATACTTATATATATAGTGTGGAGTAGTGGTTAGGGCTCTGGACTCTTGACCGGAGGGCCATTGGTTCAATCCCAGGTGGGGGACGCTGCTGCTGTACCCTTGAGCAAGGTACTTTGCCTAGATTACTCCAGTAAAAATCTGTATAAATGGGTAATTTTATGTCAAAATAATGTGATATCTGTATAATGTGATATCTTGTAACAATTGTAAGTTGCCCTGGATAAGGGCGTCTGCTAATAAATAAATAATAATAATAATAATAAGAGAGAAAGACTTCTAAAGATATCTTGCAGTTTGGATGTTGGTCTTTTAATATAGGGTGAACAAAAGAGAACTGTAAGTATTGTTTTGAGTCTAATACCATGACAAAACTGATAACATCATATATGAAACGTCTACTGTTGCTGCTTTAACAGAAAGCATCCCATACTCGAAGAGCTTAAACAAGTAACTGGGTTCACCTTGTCCTTATTAGCATACCACATATCCGACCATTGATAGAAAAAATGATAAGGTTTTTTGCTGAAAAACTAAGAATGACTAGAAGAATACACTTCCCAGCCACATATAACACTGCTTTTGTCAGCTTAAAACTCTCTGCATGAATCATTTTAAGCATACAGTAGCCAAAACATTGTTATCTCCTTTAGGGATGCATATCCCTGTCAGCGAATACTAAATACTTTTTTTTTTTTTTTTTTTTTTTTAACATGGGTCAAATGTATTGTATTTTAAAATATGATCTGACCCTTGGAGTTTGTTGTCAAGATTCCTCTGGTAATCCTAGGGTTGAATCTAAATTTTGGTCATCATTTTAGCAGCTTTTAAAAAGTACCAAATAACAAGTGCTATGATGAGACCGCTATGATGCCAAAAACCCTTAGCTATTTTCTTCTAAACTTGTGTTTGTTTTGTTATTTGGTGCTTAAAAATACTAAAAGAGATAGCCGTATTCACGTTAGTCATCGTGTAGTTATCATCGTGTAGTTATTCACTTTTATAAATTACAATTTAATCTCTCTCACAGAATTGCGAATGAGGAAAATAAATGTCCAGAAATGGCTGTGCCACAATTCTTTTTTTTTTTTGTGCCACATTTCTGCTTTCTGACAGACCATAAACCAAAGTCTGCACAAAGAAAATGTTTTATCTAAAAAAGAAACATAAGCCGATTCATTTTCCTTGCCAAAGCAGATGAAAACCTTCACATAAAAGCTTAAAAAAACTCAGTAAGCCCCGATGACCTGCAAAACATGTTCACAGAGCAGTTACGTGGAAACCCACAAAAATCACATGGCTTAGATTTCCGTTTTGACACATTTTGTCTGCGTGCAAAGGAAGGTATGGTTTTACAAGTTAGTAACTCTCGTCAGTTATGCTGATTAGGTATCCACCATTCCCTAAAAAATGACTTTCAGAAGACTAATTAAACAAAACAGCAATGACAATTATATTTTGGGTGACAGGCGTAAAAGTGGTCGATATCCTGCATTTTCAGTCAATAGAGAAACAGACAATAAACGACTTCAGACGCTTGCAACACTTGGGACATTGCCAAGGGGGCGCAAACAGGTGAGCTTTTTACTCCTATAAAAAAGTTAACTTGCTTAATCTACTACGCTACATAAATAATAATAATAAAAAAGAAAACCCCAGAAATTATCCAATTATAGGAGATAACAATTAGCTTTTTTAATTGTACAAATGTTGTATAAAATGTTACCATTTTTTTAAGTCTGTCTAATTTGTTAAAGATTCAAGCTCTGCTTATGATATGATTGTTTATATTTGTATTAAATATTTTTTTTTTTCCAAACATGCGCATGCTTACATTATACCGCTCCCAGTTAACTTACTCCTGATGCTTAGTGAACATATAGGTTATATAAGACATAATGAAGAAGTAGGGAGGCTGCATAAATATTCAACAGATTTCAAAGTACTGTATCTTCTTGTTACACTGTAAAGCCAAAAGTGAAAGTGAAAAATGAACAATGAAACATAAATCTTATTCAAAAGAATACTTTATAGTTTTTTTTAATGATTGTTTGATAATATACATTTAATTTTGATATACTAAAATAAACTTTACAGTGTGAAATATGTAATATTAAGATGTTTTTAAGATTCTGTTGTGTAAGAGATATGTTTAAGTTTTATTAATTTTGTTTTCTTCATGAAAAATTTATAAAAATGCTGCAACTTGTCAAAAGTGTGCATTAGAAATATATAGATGTACTTTGTTTTGCTCTCTTATAATTTCTGTAATCTTTCCAAATTATAAATAAACCCAGTGGACATTTAATATGTATCTTGTTATTGTTAACAGTAGCAGATTAACAGGTAGGCAGTGTGTTAACCTGCACCACTCTAACTAAACCGGGCACCTAATTAAACTGGTCTCCTTTCAGCTGACTCGATGTAGGTCAAACTCGCTGGTGGATTACACTGACTCTCCAAGGTAAATAAAAACTCTTCCTGCCCTATGGATGCAGTAATCAGTTTATGACATGTATTGAACTAATGTTAACTCTAAAAAGAAATGGGATAAGAGGAGTTGGGGAGCATTTCTTTCACCCATAGCTCATTTGTGTTTCTTTTTGTTTCACAGGACAATCATTGTTTTAGAAAAACAAGACAATGAAACGTTTGGATTTGAAATTCAGGTAAGGACATTTCCTAACAAACTGAGAAATCATATTGATTTCTACTTCTGACAGTACAATAGTATATAATTTACAATAATAATAAGTATTATTATTATTATTATTATTATTATTATTATTATTATTATTAGTAGTAGTAGTAGTAGTAGTAGTAGTAGTAGTGGTAGCAGTAGTAGGAGTAGTACCATTAATAATAATTTCACAGAAGTGAGATTCTGTTACTAATGTCATATGTTTTTTTCTGCAGACATATGGTTTACAACATCAGAACAGCAACTCTCTGGAAATGTGTACCTTCATTTGTAAAGTACATGAAGACAGCCCAGCTGAGGCTGCAGGGCTGACAACTGGTAACTAACCCATTTACACTTCCTCTTCCATCTGGCCTTGTGTTGCTTTTCTCATGCATTCTGCTGCCCACACAAGCTGTTTTAGAAAGCAACCTCTGTAGCCACAGCTCACTCTCTTCCTTCCTCTGTTCGGTAGGTGACATTATAGTAAGCATCAACGGCATCAGATCGGAAGGGTTCTCTCACCAGCACACTGTGGACCTGATAAAAGCCTCTAGTAACTGTTTAAGGTATGTATCCCTTTAAAAAAAAACATCTCAGTGGGTAAAACAATGAAGTACGACATTGAAAACATTCACTCCATCCATACAGAATGGCCTGCTTTCTAAATTGTAAGCAATACCCATGCCTTAGTTATAGGTCCAGTTTAACCCTGTAGCACCATTCATTTGGTCTAATATTCTCTCACATATTTATGTACATATAGTTCAAGTACAACACTATATATATATGTATATAAAATTATATGGCAGCAGTGTGGAGTAGTGGTTAGGGCTCTGGACTCTTGACCTGAGGGTCATTGGTTCAATCCCAGGTGGGGGACACTGCTGCTGTACCCTTGAGCAAGGACTTTATCTAGGTTGCTCCAGTAAAAGACCCAACTGTATAAATGGGTAATTGTATGTAAAAAAAATATGTGATATCTTGTAACAATTGTAAGTTGCCCTGGATAAGGGCATCTGCTAAGAAATAAATAATAATAATAATAATAAAAGTATATGTGGTGCTTCCTGGGTTGCAAATAAAAATCTTCATATTCTAATTTAAAGAAAATAAAAAAACCAAAGCAGCAAACAAAAATAATTTCAACACACTTACTGTGTGCTAATAATAGGTAAGGGATGTATATTTAAAACATGGGTTAGCCCTCCTTCAAAGGATAACCATTGCAATGTTTATTTTCTCATATTTCTCAGCTGCTTTAAGAAAGAGCCCCTTGAGACCACATGTATGTGATGTGGGTTCTTGCTTAGGAACTGGGCCACATACTCACTGTATACACACGGTGTAGACGTTGAAAACATTGTAAAAGATCTATACATAAAAAATGACCACCATTTATGATTAGGCACATATGAACATGCAAATTAGATAACGTAATGCGAAGTTTCACTTTGAGCGGGTCACAGGTTTTGTTTGCTGTTCATTACCAATGTGTGTCTCCTCATCTGTGGCTCCTGTTTACAGTCAGTGTGCTTGTGTGCCAATTTCAGGTTGGAGACTATTAATGGAACAGCTGTCAAAAGGATTGAACTTGAAGCCAAGCTGCAGTTCTTACAGGTATCTGCCTTTTATTTAACTTGATTTCAACATTTGATTGTGTTAAATCTTGAAATGACCCTCCAAGAAAGAAAATGGAGACGGATTATGTTTTACATTTTATTTAGTAATACAGTATAGTTTATTCATGTTTTTTTTTGTCTTTCTTATACAGTACTTGTTTTAGGCAGAGTACTTGTTTTAGGTAGAGTAACTGTATAAAACTAACAAGAAACTTTAGTTGAAGAAAGAAGCTTGTATTTTGTTTATATTTACCTGTATAATTTGTCTCATTATCTGCCTTTATCTGGTTTTGAGCTTGTCTGGAAAATCCTTAGTGCCAGGACTGAACAGCTTTCCTCATTTCATTAAAATCATGTGACAATATGAACTTTCAACTGGCAGCCCAGACTATGTACTTTACTTTGATTTAGACAGAACATAGATGGGGCTGGCTGAGGTGAATATATTATCACATGATTAGGAAGGAATGTGAAATTTGATCGGTCCAGGCACTTGGTGGGATTCTCCGTACAAGTTCACAGCAAGTTTAAAACCTGGTAAAGGCAGATTTGAAGAAAAATTATATTGGAGCAACAAAACTTACAGCCAAGGTAACATCTTAAAATAGTATGGGAGAGAAAAAAGGGAACTAAAATGACATTTGAAATGTCTTACTGTTTAATAAACTAAAGCTTTTGGATCATTAAAGAAATGCACAAGAAATGTAGGATGCCGAAAGTTTATCATGAGGCCAGCACATTGAGAAAATGATTAACTCAGCTAACCTTTTGCACACAGCAAACCTTACAAGAGAAATGGGTGGAGTTCCGAAAATTGCTGCTACAAGAACAACGCCTCGCTCAGGGTAAGGCGTATTTCTTCTGTGAACCCACAGAACACATCCTGTCGCATCAGTATGACTTGTGTCCGAAATGTGCTAATGCATGCATATAAGTAATGCAAAGAAAATAGGTGACATGTATTGTAAGAAGGATAGAAATCTATGAGTTATGACTAACTGGAAGCTCCTCTCACTCTGAACTTGATGCGTCCAGTCTTAAGAAAACTTTGTAGCAGAATGTTGGTGTAAGTAGGTGAGAAGTCTGCTGCTTTGGGCTTTTCAATATTTCCTTATTATCTGCACAACCCAACATTGATAGTAATGTGTTGAAATCTTTCTTACAGTAGAAACACACTTTATTTGAAATGATCACTGTTGCGTTCATAATACCTTCATAAAGGCTACATAACACTGTATAATATTCATAACATTCATAATTTAATGTCTTTTTTTCCTTTTTTTTAAATTGACACTATTAACCAAACCCATTTTGCAGCTCCCCTAGCTTCTGTTTACTATTATAAGAGTATCCTCAAATATGATTCAATTACACAATAAGAAATTATTTTCAGGTCTGCCTAAAATAAAATAAAAAACTCCTTACTTGACTATTTACTAAGCATGTATTATTTAGTAGGATCTTCAGAGATACTGTAGTATGGCTTAAATGGGTAGGCCTTCTATACTGCAGCTTTCTTAGCCCATTCCAGTGCACATTAGTGGTCCAACCTAAATAATTTAACTGATGACTAAAGAAACAATTTTAAACAATTGAAAGTTAAATGACCTAACAAGAAAAGATTTTGATGTTTATGAGAAAAAGCAGGAAAACCATTTCTGCTCGCTAGTTTTACAAAAGCTTTTGGTTTTGGAATTTAAATAAAAACAACGTAGAAATGTATTAATTAGCAGAAGCAACTGTAACACGCTAAAGTTCTTTGGACATTGAATTTTAACAGTTAAACATCAAACCCATGTTGCATGTTTATACACCTAAAGAAAGACTCCCACTAATTTGCTTTATCGACTTTGTAGGAAACCTAAATGAATGTAATCCCCAAGACACACTGGAATCCCTTTCATCTCCCACACTGAGTGTTGATGCTGGCAGTGCTACTTTCTCCCCGGCTCTGCGAATCAAGCACAGGTTTTCAAGTGGCAGCAGCTGTAAGAGCCAGCTGAGTGTCATGACAGACGACAGTGATGACCAGCATTATGTGTTTGAGGACTTGGCAACAAGCCCCTGTAGGCGTGGAAGCGTGGATGATGAATGCTTCTTTCCCAGGGACAGTAATGCAATGGGGGAGAAGGCTTCAGTGACCAGAACCAGGAGTATTAGCCTGGCAAGCAGTAACAGTGGGTCAGGGTCACCTTCATGGGTCATGCCGGGTAATGCAGGTTTGTTTGGGACTCTTCCAAGGAAAATGAAACGAGGAAGTGTCAAGAAACGTCTTTTGAAGTTCATCCCAGGTTTAAACCACTCAGTGGAGGAGGAAGAAACCCATTAATGTTACAGTAACTTTTTTTTTTTTTTTAGTGCAACAGTAGAAGCACATGAAGCATTAGGGACAAGAGCATTAAAAGGAAACATTTGTTTAATATGTGTATGTCCTGTTATATTACCAAATATATATATAGCAGCAGTGTGGCGTAGTGGTTAGGGCTCTGGATTCTTGACCAGAGGGTTGTTGGTTCAATCCCAGGTGGGGGACACCGCTGCTGTACCCTTGAGCAAGGTACTTTACCTAGATTACTCCAGTAAAAACCCAACTGTATAAATGGGTAATTGTATGTAAAAATAATGGGATATCTTGTAACAATTATAAGTTGCCCTGGAGAAGGGTGTCTGCTAAGAAATAAATAATAATATATACATGCAAAAGTATATGATTGAAATACTTTAGGAATGAAAAGGAAAGCAAATATTTCTGCTTTGAAGGCTTGGCTGTCTGAACTTGCAAAAACAATATAAATGTCTTGAGTTACCAATGTTGCAGTTATGGAGCCTGATAGGGTGTCCCTTTTTTGTGCATTTAAACTGAGTAAAAGAGTTAAGAAACAACTTTTTTAATGCATTAAATCCTGTTTCTACTACAAAAACATTTTATTTACTACTTAAACTTTTGAGCAGTTTAAATGAAAGTTATATTAATGCCTAATATGACATTTGATTCATGACACATTGATCATTTGTCTTCTGATGTATGGGTCTTAAGACTGAAGAATGATTCCAATGTTGTGGTCTCTGGGACAATACAAGTTGAATGGAAGGGCGCAGACTTGGAAGGTAATGTAGTCAGATGTCAGCCAGTGTGATCAAATAATACCGTTCACACAGGAAGGGAGGGGTAACTGAAATGTAGCATATGTCCATTAGTAGACTAGCATTGTAGCACATCAGCAACAGCACATTTTAAGCAAAGCATGTTTTTATTGCTACAAGTATTTAATTTAGTTTAACATTTGTGCTACTAATGTTGTATTCTGTACTGTATGCCGCTTTCTGTTAAACACTGCTAACAGATTACATTACTGCACCTAGAACTTTCTCTGGACAAAAACATTTTATAACCAGGAAAATGGCTCTGTATTTCTAACTGCTTTTCTAACAGATGGTAATTAAAAACAGTAGCTGTTAAGAAGTTCTACATTAAGGGAGACAATACATTTATGTAGTTTGTATGTTAAAAAAAGAAAAAGCTAATTATGTTTTTTTTTTGTGGTGGGTTTTGAAATCTAGTAACATTCAGCTGTAATTACAAAATATCTGCCTACAAATATCTGTATTTTGTAATAAACAGGTAGTTATGCTGTAAACTACATAGCTAAATGTGTAAATACTGTGATATTATAGTTTAATAAAGAGACACTTAATGTAAAAAGTTACCTGAAATGCCAGTTTTAAAGAGCAACATTTACTGATATACAGTTTTATAGTTTAACAATTAGAATGAAAAACAGCACCTTGACTGCTTTAATGACTGTGACCACAAAAAATATGAGCAACGTCCTGAACCTGATTAAAAACAGGATGTGGGTGTTTAAAAAGGTGCATACAGGGTTTCATAGTTTTTTTTCCGAAACCAAGTTGTGTCTTTAACAATCTTTAGATGCATATTTTATAATGTAAACTGTCGTCTAGTATGTATACTTGTGTCCAAGGAATTCATCTGTAAAATAGTAAATGTTTCTGAAATGTACTATGCATTTTTAAATTTTATTTCAGTTACCACAAATTATTATGATATAAATAATTATGTACATTTTACAGAAACAAATCTGGTGGTGCAAACTTTAAGCACATGGTAAACTCTTGCCTAGGCCATCATTAAAAAATTAACACTTTATGCTAACTGACATTAATTACATTGTAAGTACACTATAAAGTTACATGAGTAATTGCAGATAATTAATAGTAGCATTACAAAATGTAAATAGTGTAAATGTGTTTTGTTTATTCTGAGGTCATCTCTTCTGAAATTGACATTTGTTTTCAATGTCAAGTTATAGCTCCTGACAAGGCCACAGTGCACGACACGGCCAGAGTATTATGAAAACAGCAATGCAGTGTTTTTGGTAAGAGGATGTCAACTGTGAATTAGAAAATGAGTCAGATCTGAAACAGAATCAGTCATCTGCCCTGAAATGCTTGTAATCACTCAGGAAATCTGAAACGGTTAATATTTACATGTGCGTTTTTTCTTTGCAAGGCTTACCGGCACATCGCTTTGCATTGCTGATGAAATGAATAAGCATGTACCAAGAAAATGTAGCCGTAAGGATTTTTCAAATACTTATCTATACAGTCAGCACTCAAATATCCGACCATATGACATTTTGACTTCAGCAACAGTTAAAAGAGTGTGACACATATCTGATTATTTCATTTTGGCCTGTTCCAACTCTTGTCCATTTTTCAGGGAACACAAAAAAGATACAATATCAAAAATACATAGCTGAAAGGACTGTGGTTTAAAATAGTAGGCTTCCATTTAGCAGTGCTGTAGTTGGTTTTGTTGGTAAAGTACTATATTTTCAACAGAAGAAGTATTTTAATTCAGAATATGATTCTAAAAATATCACTTGCCAAAAGAGTGGACACATGGACTGTAATACAGTACATACATATTGTAGCAGTATGTAAAATTCCCCATTAATGACCCATGCACAGAACTGCGTAAAACATAAAAGGCAAAGCAATTGAGCAAAATATTAAAAAAACAGTTTCCAGAATTAAAACAGTATACAAAGTCTGTATTCAAAATTGCAGAATATAGTGCTCGATAAGGCCCTAATGTCACAGTTCACTAGCAAATGAAAATGCACAAAAACAACTAAAGATCACAGATTTAAAAAAAAGACATCACAGTATCTAAAACTGTTTAATGATTAAGTGTTTTACATTACAGTAGCTGGTCACGTTGGTTTTGTTGATGCATTTTCATCAGGTGAAACTGGAGGAAGCGCTGTGTAACTGCACAATAAAGACTGATTTGTGAATGCAAGAAAAAAAAAACACGGGCTGTGACGGATAATCAAATAAATTGTAAGATTGAAGAGATGGGCTTTGTATCAGAAAACTGGTCTGAGTGCCCCAACAATCACGCCTCTTTCAAAGTGCTAACCATAATTATAGGCAACCAGGCCTGTCCAGCATTTTTATACATGACCCTAAGCATGCTGGGATGTCATTAACACACGAGCCACACCTGTGTGGAAGCCCTTGCTTTCAATATATTTGGTGTCCCTCATTTACCCAGGTGTTTCCATTTTTTTGTCCACTACCTGTAGATATGCAATTGCATATTAAATTATTGTTAAATTAATATTTAATAGATATGCAATTGATATTCAATTTACGTTCAATTATTCCTTGTTACTTTCCATTAACATTTAAGTCAGATTAACTGTATTTTCAATTAAAAACATGTAAACAATGGGAAATTATTACATATTTTCAAGGGTAACAACATGTAATATAAATGGATGTGATATGCAATTACATTTTCAATCAATATTTGGTTAACATTTCAGTAAGAATCCAGATATTGAATAGTTATGAAATATTAATTTAACATTAATATGCAATTGCATATCTATTTAATATTAATTGATGCCACGCAATATAAAGCGTTACCGTTATTTCATACTTTATTCTTTTAAGTCCTGGATTAAGTCTGGTCGCTCTTCTTTGGACTCACAAGGATACAGGATACAGGACTAAACCTGATCACACTGGAGCGATTCAAACCAAACAATACAGAAACTCTATTATTTCCCTGTTCTCTGATGAACATACATAACTTTTTTAGGTTTTAATTAAGTGATTAGTGAATGTAAACACACATTTTTGATGCTCCTACTAATGTAGTGGTGTGCTCAGGGGGTCTCCTTCGCTGCCTGGAAGTGTTATTGACTTGTCCCATAAAATAGAGAACGTATTCACTATGAATAAACCTGACTAGAACTCTTGCAAATAAGACCATCGTCTGTTTTATAGGATGTGAAGTTAATTAGTTGTAGGAATATCTGTCTGTCCAGTGTCAAGCCTCTCATTAACTACCAGACTGCAACTGTGGTAATGGTGTGACGTGAGGTGACTACTGCGTAGTACCATTGCACTAACTACAGATATTACAGAAAAGCAACTGTTTATTGACAAAACGTATTTAGAAAATATAAGATAAATAAAATGAACAAAAGTAATAAGACTAAAATGAAAACTGCAGTATATATATATATATATATATATATATATATATATATATATATATATATATATACATACATACACACAATGCAAAGCAAAAATATGAATGCAAATAGCTTCAACAATAAAAACAAGCTTCTTCTGCTATATCCGAAAGATCACAGCTCACATACAGCCTCATTTTAAGCCAATCACATCATTGTATCAACCATTCTAAACCACACAGAAATACTTTCCATTGCTTTACACAACACTGTGCACAACAGAACGCAGAGCAGAATGTGTGGGTGTAAAGCTGTTTTTCCTTTGAAGAGCTCTATGAGCAGAAAATGTAAGGCAAAAAGCTCAATGAGAAGTGCTTGTTTTGCAGGAATGGAATTTCATTGCCTCATTAACTTTTCACAGTGCGGCAGCTCCTGCTGCCAGGAGGCAAGAAAAAACATTTGGGTATTTCAACAGACAGACTGTAATGCCTGAACTTCTGAAATAACTAAGCTTAATCGGATAAGTATATACTTGACCAACAAGAAACAAAAAAATATCCTTGATGTTCTTACTGTTGAGAATAAAAGCTTTTCATTGTTTTCTTTTATTAAGACTTTTTTTTCAGAAAGTTTCATTACAGTAAATACAATATTGAAATAAAATCACCCCATTTGCCTTTTAAGGATGCTGCAGTTTCTATACTTTAATGATGTCTTTGCACGATGTGGTAATTGGTTTTATAGCACTATTTTCATCCAACATTTTAGGCATCCAGATTGTAACATCCATTTTATAAATGTTCCTGTTAGTAGAGGTTATAAATGATATTACTGTTGCCAGTTATGTACATACATATATACATATATATACAGTAGATATATATATATATATATATATATATATATATACAGTAGATATATATATATATATATATATATATATATATATATATATATATATATATATATATATATATATATATTAAAACACACTGAACATTGAATTTGATCAGAATTGTATGTTAACCAATGTCTTTCTGCACTAAATAACTATGACAAACAACAACAAATTAAATAGTTTCAGTGTCTTATGTTAAAAAATAAATAACATTAGTAAAACTAAAAGAAACTATTAACACATATTCATATTTCATATTGGTCTGCAGTGGTTTGCTGTGAATGGTCTGTAGTCTTTCCTAGGCCTGTATATAGGTTTGCAGTGTTGAAAGAATTTTTAAAAAATGTGCTAACACAAGCAGTGCTAATGGTGCCGTAGCTATAGAAGGAAATTATTCTATCACATTGTATTGTTTTCTTACCATCAAAATAAAGTACACAATTTTTTGCATATTAATCTCATGTGGAAATTCAAAATGGTGTTGATGATCCTATGGAGAAAAAAAAACAGTTTCTTTCTACACAGTTAATATTTGTCTGAACTGCAAATTATTCCTGTCCTGTAATTGAATTGTGCTTTATAGTTTCTACATTTTACAAAATCGAATCTGGAACCTTTCCTGTCATGACAAATCCAGACTAGTGTCAGTAAACTCTCTGAGTTGGGAATAAAAGCTGGAGAATGTATGAGGTGGTTTGTTCCAGAGGGTCATGGGCTGTGAAACTGTACAGGGTACAGACAGAGCTCTGTCTCAAAACAACAAGGAGCTGAAACGAATGGAAACAAAGGAATACACATCTGATAAATAAAGATCTGTGACTCGCGGGAGCTGTAATGCAACAACACTATAAAAATGTTCAGTCCATCAGTTGTTTAAAAATAATGTATTTTCTCCAGAGAATGATTTTTATTACTGATGCAAAAGAATGTGTTTCTATGACTAATGAATTCACTTTGGCACACTGAGAAATAATCCACTTTGAATTAAAACGTACATTGCTGAACAAATGATAAAAACTTGCTGAGATTTTTAAAACATTGATTCGTATTTGATGCAGGATTAGCCCAAACAGAGTTGAAGCGAGGGGAAACTTGGAATGAAAACAGTATCCCATAGCACTGTGACTACAGGTCTGTAGATGTACAACACCTAGTCACTCCCTTCACCACAGGTTCTCTAACAGGGGTCTGGAGGATACCAGGAGGCCCCTGATACAATTCTCACAAACAGGCTCCTGTCTCTACCCATTTCAACTCTCCCAAACTGTTCATCTACTGCAGGTTTGTAAGGCACTTCCTTCAGTGTAATACTACAGTGTGTAACCACAAGACCGCACACTAGCACACTTTACATAAATAAATAATTCTTCAAGCATCACGACAGGATGTTCACCCTTGTGCAGAGCTTGAATAATATTTAAAGAAAACACAGAATAGTGGTGGGAAACTTCTTAATATTTTGAACATTATTTGTATATATTTATAAAATATGTTCTATAATGCCTTATGAATGAATTATCTTGCTTCAATCAACCATCTAAAACGTGTTAATAGACTATTTATACATGACATTGTAATATAGCTATAGCTGTGTAGCAACATTTGTCCAGTAGTGGTACTGAGGTGTAGCTAGGTTTACATTTTATATGGAGAGTAGAGAATACATTGTGTTGTTAACAGCCCTTAAGAGTAATACAGAGATCAAATATCTTGGGATAATAGATTTTTTTTAAAAGGTGATTAGAGGATTTAGAAGTTCAGGCTAATATCAAGCTAGAAAGGCATACATTTCTGGGCTGCATTGCAGCAGATGTATAAATAATAAAAAATATATTTATATATATATTACTTCATAACAATGACATCTAAAGATAGTTACAGTTTGGGACAGTCACAAGTAACTATGATTGGTCTTAAGGCTCTACAGTAAATCATTTCAGTGGTTCTCAGTCCATTCCAAGCAAGGATTTTTTTTTCCAACCAGGTCCTTCATTATTTAATTTGTTTAGCACTGTAATACTTTTCTGAAACAGTTTCTCTACAAAAAAAGGAAAATTAAGCAGCATTTTAATAAAAAGATGCTAACTTTCTATTTTTTTCCCCAATGAGGTGCACAAAATGGTTTAAAATGTACTGACAGATTGGATCTGGTCATCCAAATGATCAGTTTCTTCATAATACTTGAGTCACTCAAATGTATTTTAAGAAGAATCCATTTGATCAACCGTTCAAATTTCTTGTGTACCTTAAGCGGCTAAAAAGGTAATGACAAAACAATATTGATCCCTCATTCTGGTAAAGATGTATTTTCTGTTGGTAAGAAATCTGGGTACTAAAATAGAACAGGCCATCTTTGGTGTGATGTTTACTGCATTTTGTTTGTAATGTTGACAAAATCAGAGAGAAATCAGTTACATTTATTTACATTTTTACAGCGCCTTTATCCAATGAGGGACAAGAGAGGGAATGAGAGAGGGGGAAGAGGGGTAAGGGAAGAAAAGGATTTCAGTTTTTGATGGGTTGATGAGGAGATATTGGCGCGCCATCCAAGATTGGATAGCAACCAAACAAGCTGATATACGGGCGGCAAGATCGGGGTTAAAGGATGGAAACGAAAAGAAAATCTGGATGTCATCAGCAAAGAAATGATGGGGTAAGTTAAATGAAGAAACAAGAGCTTCAAGGGGTGAGGCACATAACATATCTATATTTAGTCAGACATTTCTTTAATCAAAGAGACCAGAGGCATACTTATCTCATATGTTCAATAACACATCTTGTTCAGATTAATCAATTTGCATTATAAGAGATCAATGGTTAAGGTTGTCATTGGTACATGTTTATAGTCACGTAGTAACAGGTTATTTTAGTATTTTGTTTTCTTAGTGCTAGATCAATGAGTAAAATGTAACATAGTAATAAATACGGTTTGAGGAGAAAATAAATAACAAACAATTTAGAAAATATATACTGTGTAATAATTAGCAGATATTATGTTTGGTACACTAACTTACATAGGCCTAAACCTGATCACCCATAACATTAAACACTCTCTGGTGAATGTCTAGCCGAGGTAGAGCGCTGATGCTACGGGGGAACACAATGATGCAATATGTACATATCACATGATTAATTAACTATGAGGAGCACATACGTTTGGCAGAGAAAACACAGCATCAGTGGATACTTCATGCCAGCCCTGTACATTAGAGGACTGTGGCAGGGCTGAAGCCCTGTTGGTGTAATGTGGTGGGGGGGGGGGGGGGGGGGAGTATTGGGTGGCAATATGGGAATGTAGCTGGAGCTGTAATACAGGTGTCTAAAAAGGGTGCTGTGCGCTGTTGTTTTGTTTGGTCTTTTGTTTTGTTATTAAAATGCGCATGAGCGCTCAAACTGCAGCTTTCTGGTCTCTGAGTCTCATTGTAACACACACAAGTATGTTTCTTTTAAATAATGGGTGAAAATGTAATCGATTTATTTTAAACAATTTTTCTTTAAATAGTAATGTGCGGTTTCTCTAATTCTGGCTAAAATAGAGGTTAATAGTGAGCACAAAGGTGTGACGAATCACACTATACAGCACACGTGGCACTGCACATGCAGAAATATATTACGCCACAGAGGTGATCTGCTTATGCGACTTTACTCAAACATGACCAGTTAATCTATTTTGGAATGTTAATCTTCCAACAAAAAATGGTTAAGAGTGAAGGTGGTCACTCAGGAAAGATTAAAGTATTAGGACAATCACTTCTCTTGTTGAGGCCAGTGGACAAAGGGCCATTTATTGCTACACAGAAAACCACTGTTCATCATTGGCCAAACATGCTTAAAGAATTACATCGCGCACCAGCACAAAAGCCTGACTGCCTCGCATTATTTGTTTATTAAAATGCAAGATGGTGCCTTCCCTTATTATCCAACTGCATAATTGTAACCAATTAAATGGGTTTTGATTGGACAACTGGATGAAAGATAGATCTGGCAGGGTAGAGAAACATTTACTGAGCCTTCTACCAATCAGTTCTCATCTTGGTGCACTCAGGGACATACCAGTGAACAGGATACAACTAAAGAATTAAATCAATTTCTCTCAAACAAAAAGCACTTCATATTTGAAATTCATTCAATATAAAATATAAAGAGACCAGGATTTATTTATTTTTTTTCCCCTTCAAAAACCGTCTGGGAACTGCTAAAGGAAATGGCAGCAGAAGCAACCGACATATCCAACGCAAGTGAGCTGGAAGGGAATACAATTACCGAATTCCACTCACAAGTGGTTCAAACCATAGGTAGAATGGGGGATGCAATCAAGGCGATTCAACCTGAAAATGTAGAAGTGGATAAAAACACAACCCTTTCTGATGCTGATACAACTACACCTGCAACTGATGAGAATGTTATTGCACCTATTTCTGATGCTGAAGTTAGTGAACCTGCAATGTTTTCTGATTCACCAGAGTCTGATTCTAATATAAGTACTTCTGCACCTGATACCGATCTTACTGAACCTGAGTCTAATGCTGAAGTAAGTGAACATATATCTGATGACCCTAAATCTGATGCAAGTCCACGTGACGCTGAAGCTGATGTTACAGAACCTGCCACTGATGTTGAAACGAATCAATCTTATGCTCAGGTAAGCAAACCTGAAGCTGAAGTTACTGAGCCTGTTTCTGATGTTGACCTATTTCCATCTGAACCTAAACCGACAGCTGGTTCTGATGCTGATGTTGCTGCACCTGTATTGGATCCTGAGGCTATTGCACCTGTTTGCAATGCTGATGTAAATTCACCGGTTTTGGATGCTGAAATAATTACACCAGCTTCTGATGCTGGGGTTCTTGCATCTGTTTCTGTTCCTTCTGAAGCTCAACTGCAGACAGTGGTTGAGGAAAAGAAAGGTAACCACCAGTTTCATTAACTGCTAGAGAAATATTTTACCATACCAATTTTTCCATACCACTTTAATTTAAATAGCATGTAAACGTATCTCAGGGCCCTTTACAAAAACACAGAGCATTTTCATACTATTCCCCGTGTTTCATGTCTGCTTTGTCACTGTGTTTCAAGCTCCTGTCGAAAAGCAAGAGGAAACAGCTGCAGTAGTAGAGGACAGTGTAGTGGAGCCCCTGCCTTCAGAAACACATGAGAAGCAGCAGGAGGAAGGTAAGAAACTGTCCTTAGGAGGGACTATCATCACTTAACATGGGGGAATAGGATTTGTCCTCATTTTTTGTTTAGAATAATTAAGTAATAAAATGCACTATAAATGTTTATTCAATGTTAAGACATAGTCTTAGTGTATAGTTTTCTTCTGGTGCTAAAATGGACTGCAAAATGGTTCTCAATCTGCATGCTTTATTTTGATTTTCCAAGCTGTCAAGTCCATTGTAAATATAGAGGCTTATTAAAAATCAGATTGATTTACATGACACAACATTTTCTAATAACTGAGCAAGTTTGGAGGCATGTGCTTTGTATAATGTATATGCCACAACATTGATATAGATGTCTATTTTTTATATATACCTACAAGTGTAATACAGATAACATTTATATGCCTTTTTCAAATTGGACCAGGAAGGTTGTTTGAACCTCAATGTTACAGTACGTGGGCTTGCTTTCCAGACATTACAGTAGTGCCAAACTTAGTCCATCTTGGATGTTTTCCTGTAGACTGAATAGCACGAAATTCAAGATGGAGGTGTTTGAAAGGTAGATTACGATAAGGGTTTAGTTAGAAGTTGTGCACCATAGGAATCCCATGTCAATGCAGTAGCTGTTTGAATCAAGCACTGCTCTGTTGTTGGCACATGTCCATCTGCTTTGGACAAGGACAAGCTGTCAAGAACAATAGTCACACATTCAGCTTTTGTTTGCCTTCAGATGCAAAGGGAATGATGTATGGTGTGTAACTTCTGACTCATCCTATTCATGATATCAATAGTTGTCACCCCTTAAAGGCTCTCTTTTGTACTATCAAAATGTCTTTTAACTTTTCAGAAAACTAAAATTATACATAAAAAAAAATGCAGGATTCTATAACAAAAGGAGCTCTATTAAATCAAACACACTGTTTTGTGGATATGGCTTTCCATGGTAGCACTTAGATATTGAACAGTTAACGTTAAGTGAATTAAAATTTATTAGCACTGTTCTGTAGGAAAAGGTCAGTTTGTCCAGCTTTACTCTGCACTCTGTATGTATTCCCAAGCTAACCATGCCTTTGAAATACAGAGCATGTGGAGGAAGCCATCCCTGAGCCAGTGAAAGGGGTGAGCCAGGTTAACGGGGATGAGGAGGCAATGGCTGCAGAGGAACCTCCAGAGGCCGATAGCGCTGGCTGGGAGGAGGCCACAGAAGAACGAACGGAGGACCTCTGTCAGGAGGAACTTTTGGAGGGGAGTCAAGATTACAATGACGAGGTGGTCTCTTGGGATGGAACAAAGCATGAAAATGGCTCTCAGGATTCTCAGTCTACTAGTCCGATCCCTGGTTCCCAGTCTTCTGGAGAAATATCAGGGGGAGGGAAGAAGCCAGACATCAACAAACATAGCTCTTCGAAGTACAACACAGTGTCCTATCGCAAAATCAGAAGAGGAAACACCAAGCAAAGAATTGATGAGTTTGAGTCATTGATGCATGCATGAACTAACACATAATCTGCTTTAGGTCTTCTGGTTATCTTATCAGCTGCTGTTAGCTGGGATATGCAAACTTGATAAAGCATGCTACTACTCATGCTGTATGTTATAATGTTGAATTACTCATCTTTTTTTATTGCATTCCTGTTTTTTATGAATAAAACATATTATAGTTTGATATTCATGAACCTGTTTTTGAATGTTGTAAAACACAAGTGATAAATCATGTTAACATTTGTGAATGGGACCCATTGTAACAAAAACCTACGAGACTGTTGTGGAAACTGGGAATATCATCTGGTATGGGAGGCATCAGTTGCCTTGTGGTAGTATAGTAGCTATATTTGTTTAGCAAAGGGAGGTGAAAATAAACATTTATGCAACGTTGATTCCATAAAGTTTTCCATTTGTATTCATTGACAACAGTAAAACTGGTATATCATATCACCTGTGCCTCATTGAGTAATATCCCTGTTTTAACAAAGGGGCAGCTGAGTAGATGAATGGCCTTCATATCCAGACTACTTTTACTTAGAAAGGTTCATTCTAGGTAGGTTAACAACACTGCAAGTTTCCTATTCACATGCATATAATAAAACAAATGAGGAATGTATTATGATATAGCTTTTATGTCTGGTTTACAGCACAGTAAAATTAATAATGTAATAGAATTTGGTAAGCAGAAGCTTTTGAAGTTTGATTTGTTTTGAACTGCAAGAATAGTATGATCTCAATATATGTATACCAATACGTGCTGTGACTTATCTAGCTAACGTAGAGTGCTGAATTTTGCTACTGGCACTGAACAAACCATGGAGGAGATAAAGATGTCCTTTTTAATGACAAGAAGATTAAGTTATTTTTTTGTGACTAATAATCTTCACTGTACTTTAAGTCAAGGGAGATTATGAGAAATAAAGCTAATTTTATTTCATCTGTGCATGTTATTGAGTTTAAAATAATGTTTCTTCTAACAACTGTACCATATATTATTGTAATATATTATTCATGAAGTACTCCCTAGCAAATGTAGTTTGATAGATATTTGAAATTTGAATTCAACATGAATATGAACAAAAGAGCAAACACAAATGAAAATACTTTAACATAAAGCAGTAATAATGGCATTGATTTATTATTTTATGAATACTAGAAACAGATGGTAAAATACAAACAACTTAGGAGACATACAGTATCTTGCTATGTCACTGACATGATTTACTTCATCTGACAATGGTCATTACACACAAGGAAAGAATATATTTAAGTCAATAGTGACCTCTGGTGGTAAAAGTAAGATATACATAAATACAGATATAAATCAAGTCAAAAGGACATCGTCAGCCTGAGAAAAAAAACAAAAAAAAAACAAAAAAAAAAACACAGAAGATTCATTGAACCTAATTTCCCTGAACAATTAATAATGTAAGATCATAACAAATGATTAGAGCTCTGCAAAACCAATAAGTTTAATACATAACACCATTCTGTTAAATATCAAAACATTTACACTGTAAACATGTGCTTCATTTTATGTGATGTAAGAAAGACAAAAAAAAACATTGACAGCATTTTTTTTAAATAGAATTCAATAAATAAAACCTTTTTTGGCATTATTTTTGTTTAAGACAAATGCAGTTTTATGTATTATTTTAAAGACAAATGTTTATTTACAAACTTACATTTCTCATAACTTTAACCTCAAACCCCACATGTATTTAAAGTTATATTTTATAAATCCAAATGCCTTTCCCTAAACAGATCAAGATTGAACAACTGAAACTAGAGACGAATTAGTAAAGACTGGGGAGAACTGGCTACACCACGCTATACTGTATGACTGCTCCAAATCTGAAACAAGAAAATGCAGCTCTCATTTAAAAAAGAAAACCACATACAGCATGTCACAGCAGGTGACTTGACAAAAGAGTTCAGAAGTTGTTTTTAAACAAAAAAATGAAATTGTAAACCAAGAAGATTTTAACAGGCACTTGTGTTTTTTTATTTTTATTATTTTTATTTTCAGTCTCCAGGGTTCCTATGGTTCTGTTTATTGGACATAGTAGTTTGTGAACTTCCACTTCTGAAATGGACTGCTTGAATTACACATTGTCATCTTAATAGTATTTACTGAGGGGCTGCCTTCAAGACAGACGGGCTGCTGCAGGTGCTCTAAAATGAGGTGGTCCATCTAGGAGGGGGAAGGGAATATAATAATATTAAGGATAATCAATGTGTTACTTTATCACAATTATAACCAAAAATTGAATGGAAAAAGTTTGCACCAATTTTTAAAATGAGGGATAAAACATCATCAACCAGCAAGAAACCACTCAAAATGATATTTGTCAATAACTGTATATAAATGTGTTTTTTAAAATGGCTTTTACAATAATTTCACCTTGTCTCCAGTGAAGACACTTTTTTGTTTTTTAAAAGTCAGAGCTCTATAAGCTCACTTCCTGTAACACCATGAGCATCTTTTCTGTTTTTCTTAGCGTCTGCTAAATAATAATACTGTATAATTGTACATTAACAGATTTGCCCTTCTACAAGCTTATATAGAAAGGTGTTTTACTTACAAACGGTGGGTCCAATATAAGTGATTTGTGCAACCACCTTAGATGATGTTTTGCATTGTCACACTGCTCTAGGCTCACTGTGCCTTTTTTATCTATTGCAGTCAAACAAGAGTTCTGCTGACGGATTAGTCTCAACCAAGTGTAGTTAAAGTGCTGGTTCTGGGGAAGAATCATAAACATTCCTGCTTCATAAGATTGGTGTGTTGATAAAACATGCTCAGTATTTCATTTTACAAATATGTCAAACATACATCATATTATATGCAACAAAGTCAATCAACTTATACAATACCCTACTTATAAATGATTTAGAAACGTTGACTACTATAATAGGGCTGTGCCAAGATAGTCACATGTGTCTTTTAGAAAGCAAAACACAGATTCAAACTTAATTCTGTATATCATATGTTACTGGCAGTCAAATGTATTATAAATATAGTCCTAACAGCAGTTATTTTACAGCTTTAATTTTTGCATAATGTATTCCCTCAAGCAAACCTTAATATTAAATTGATTACTACTCTTATCTGTGGTTTAATTCATTGCAGTATACTGTATTGAGCTACTTTATATATTTGTTATCAAGGCTTCCTTACGAGTGTAAGAAAGATCAGCTATTTTTTTTTTTTTACAGATATGATCTCACTTGGGATAGATTCAAGACAGTATTAGCTTAGTTACTGGACTGCATGGATACACATGGAAAGTATTCTACAACAATACATAAAATCTGCAAAATGTACCCTCACCTGAATACTGAATTATATTAAAGTTAGGATAGGGAAAAATACAGAGTTTACAGCAAGTGAAATGAAGGTTTTCATATTTTACCTTTTCGTTGAGATCACAGGCTTGGAACGACAGGGTGCTGTTCTCAATTGAAAGACATTTTCTAACTCCAAGATTGAAAAGCTACAATTAAAATAATAAACATGTTATAATAATAGATACAAATGACACAGCATAATTGAAATATATAAGGACTATAAATACATACAACAGCTGATCTAACACGACATAATAGCCTATAACAGGTACTTTTATTCTTCTCTGAAAAGGTCCCTTTTCCCTTTGATCATGGTTTATCAAATCAGCCAAATAACATAGCAAAAAGGACCTATGAAATCAACCTTATTTCAAGGCCATCCATTGCTGTCATAAAAATATTCTTAAAAGCATTCCAATTAAGCAACTGTAAACTTACCAAATCATCAGCTCTCACTAACGGTGCATCCAAGTCAGGGTAGACATTGTCCAGGTACCATTTAAAGTCTTTACACTTGAGATGTTTTCGGAGTTCTTTCTGTTGCGTCAGGTCTCCAATATCCATACGTTTCTTATTCAGAAGATGGTGGTAGCCATGCCCATAGAACAGCTCTTTGTAATCATCCAGCCACACCTCAACTACACGGGCCAAATTTCTCTCAACTGTTTTGACTCGATCTTTAGGAAATTTATAGGGATTGTCACCCCTAAAGATATGGCCCACCCTGGAGCATGGAATTATCTCTATTTCTCCTCCGCACATCCAAATCTAGGGCAATAAGCAAAACAGGCTTGTTAACAGAATTGACTTATCAATGGACAGCTATCTTTTATGTATATGTATGGAGGTGACTGCTACAGAAGAGATGGCTACAAGTATTAGGCAGCCGATATTGAAAGTACATGGTGCTAACAAAATAATTTCAGTAAATCTTACCCAATATATATATTGCTATATTTCATTGGTATCAGGTTTTTCTATATGAAATGGTGGTAAAACGTGAATTTTTAAATGGTAATTTATTTGAAGCTGTTGGAGAAGATGCTCCTTGTAGGTTTGTCATTGCTGTACTTCCTGTCAGCTTCCTACAGTTGCATGAAGGAATGAAGCTGCAACTGAACACACATCAGTCATTGTAAAAGCAGCGATTCGACTCAAATGCGAGACAGTGCCTCCAGCTTCTGAGAGTTTGAGTTCTTTTAAAGAAATTACGTGGAAAACATTTAGAATGTTTCATTTTATTAAAAACAGTTCTGGAGAAATATACATTAGAAAAAAAATAAAAACATGCCCAGGAAGTGTCACTGTCTAAAACAAACAAACAAATAAGTTTAGAATCGTTTTTCCTACAAGGACTCAAACTCCCAGAAGCAACTTGCGTGCTGGATGCGTTCCTTCAATGGGAAGTACAGCATGGAAAAGAGCACAAGAGATGTTCACCAGTTTTATTGTTTATACGTGCAATGAAAAAAATAAATACAAAAATCAAATAGACGTTTAACATAATGTGTGCATCTTTCATATACAGTAGGAAAATGGGAGCTCTAATGGTAATACATGCTAGATTTACAGAAATTATTTCGTTAGCTATACTGCATATACTTTGAAAAAGTTTTGTAATCACTTGATACGGTTATTTATTTATTTAAAATATCACACTGAAAACCCTCTAACCAAAGCATTATCCATTATAAAATCAAATTTCACTATTTGTGTTTAGATTCTAGTTTTGTTTAAAACTAAAGAATGTGGCTTAGAGGACACTTGTAATACCTTAAAAGATATCTCCATGTTTTCTCCCCCCCACACATCAAGTCCAGGGTCATACGTGCCGAGTTCATAGAAATATTTCTTATCTATAGAAAACAGACCTCCAGCCATAACAGGACACCTGCATAACAAATACAAGCACAGGTACAGGCGATGACAGCAAAATACTGAAGACACATGTGCTTACAACTTCCATGGCAAACAGCTTCAAGTAAGCGAATCCCTTTTTTTTTTTATGAGAAAGCTCTACTTCCTACCTTATTGGGTCTGAATCCTTTATGTTGTTTCTCTTAATTTCTTCATCAGGGATCCCCATCCATCCGAACACTAAGGGCCATTTGAATATGCCTCTTTGAAAGTTGTCAACTATCATGTAACTACAGGAAAACAAAAAATACATATGAATCCAACTGTTTCTAGTCAACAAACATTATTGTCATTATTAGGTTAGTACATTTTTTTATATAATAAAACAATGGACTATGTTTTTAAGGACTACTTTTTTTTTGCATACAAGGATAACTAAGATTCTTGTAATAGATAAGACAGTGACCTGCGCACTGACATTCGAAAACTGATTTAAATAACATATTGAATTAATTTTAATGGAAATAATAATTCCGGAGTTCTTCAAACCACTTCAAAATTATCAATGAGCCCCTACATAACCACCAAATTTAAACACTTAATGTCAGCATCTGTTATACTATTTGCAAGGAATATCTAAATCCCTTTTCCAACTGTTCACAATACATAATACAGGTCATATGGTGTGTTTATTTAATGATTTAAACTTCATAGTTATTACCTCATATCCTTGTCATTTATAACTTCAATTACTGGACATGCAACCTTTTTTCTGTCCATGTGCACCCTTTCCAGAAGTGGCTCTAACCAGCCCACGTTACATTCAATATGTGAGTCCAGAAATGTTAAAACTTCACCTGTAATAAAATCAGTTTTATAATAAAACTAGTTAAATGCACCAACTGAAACATTAATATCCACCAACCCACTTTTATAATTAAATAAAACTACTACAGTAATAAATAGCATCTTTAAAAATACATTTTATACTCTTATTTAAATCTTAGTACTGTACTTTATTTTTTTATTATTTATTTCTTAGCAGACGCCCTTATCCAGGGCGACTTAAAATTGTTACAAGATATCATATTATTTTTACATACAATTACATTATTTTTTTACATACAATTACCCATTTATACAGTTGGGTTTTTACTGGAGCAATCGAGGTAAAGTACCTTCCTCAAGGGTACAGCAGCAGTGTCCCCCACCTGGGATTGAACCAACAACCCTCCGGTCAAGAGTCCAGAGCCCTAACCACTACTCCACACTGCCCTTGTCACTGCTCCTTTTATATATTCAACTTTCCATTTCTAATGCTTCCTTAACATTGAACCATCCCTAAAATCACTACACTAAATCCGACTTTCCTTCCATGTTGGTACACACTAGTGTGCTTCAAAGCTGTTTCATTCACCAGTCCCTTACTGTGCAAGAGGTACAGGCTGCTCTGTGTCCTTGTAGACTTTTCATGTGAAAAGTAGGAGAAGCAAACAAATAAATGGCACAATTATAAAAGGGGGCAAGTTGGTAACACTGAAACTGAAAGCTAAGAAAATGTCTATTTTATTTCTCAAGACATAACATTTGTGAATATCAGTGAATGTCCTCTCTAACATCTAGGAGTTCATTTCTATATTATTTACTCACTAGCTGTTGCCACAAAAATAAAATTAAAACATATTAAGTGAAGGGAATATGTAAACTCAGTAGCTGCAAAAGATTGACTTACCTGTAGCAATGGCTGCTCCTTCAAGCCTAGCTCGGATTAAACCTTGTCTCTCCTTCAGGCGAAGGATGCGGACCTTCGGATACTGGGACATATACTTGTCTAAATGATCTTTCAGGTATTCTAGGACAAAGAAAACTTGAAATTATTGATAAAAAAGATAGGTGCATACTTTAATTGGTGTACATTTTTTCCACCACTACATATTAAGTACAAGTTTTGCAGAGGTTTGTAGTATATATATATATATATATATATATATATATATATATATATATATATATATATATATATATATATATAAACACTAAGCAGTAATATTGTATTTAGAGTGAAACTGGAGAAACCTCTACAAACCTTAAAGGACCCCTGCTGAACATTCTTTGCCTACCTTTAGTACTGAAGTCATCAACTAGGATGACCTCTTTGATGAGGTGAGGTGGCGAACGATTTAGAACACTGTGAACAGATCTTAGAAGGGTGGACCACACCTCATCCACAAAACACATTATCACACTGGTGGTGGGGAGGTCATTGTGTACTTTGTTCTCAGCACACCTATAAATGTATACAGGATAAAAAAATACATACTTTATTTTTTATGTCAATCAGAAAATGGAAAAGTGTGTGTGTTTTTTTTTTATTTTTTTTTTTAAGGTTAATAAATAACCTTGATGCAAAAAAAATACAAACGTACTTACCCAGAAGGCCTAGTGTCAGGAACAGCTCTGTCTAATGGGATCATGTCGCTGAGATACACATTAAAATATCCTTCTTTCCATTTATTTTTTGCCACCATTTCTTTGTCCTTTGGAACAACACCGGGTTCACCAAACTGGCCCGGGGCATTCGGATTTCTGGGACTTTGTGTTACATCCATTTGTAACACTTTGTGAGTTCCAACATCATGTTGTACTGCGATTGTAAAATGTACATTCAGCGTCTCAGCTTTCGTCGTTGCGTTTAGAAAAGTGGATTTAAAGTGCTTCCCATTGAGGATGTTACTCACATTTTCCATTGCCTTTGAAATGTTGTTTTCGGTTTTGGGATTCATTTCTTCGTTATCTTGGGCCACCTGTTCTTTTGGAGGAATGACATCATTGCCCCCATGGTTGTGTCCAAACTGAACTCTGTTATCATCTGTATTGGTTTTTGGAGATATTCCAATTTTTTCCAAGTCACGTTTTTCATCTGCTTTGTTTGACTGAGCTTTGCTGGCCACAATGACAAGTTTTTTGTCAGGTCGGTTTAAATGCAATTCTTGTTTCTGTCCAACAGGGGGAGCCTTTGTTAAATATTTTACAAGGTCTACTGCTACTTTGCCAACAGCATTTTTATCCCGATTTATTTCTACAGTAGCATTTTCCTCATTGTGTGCCTCTTGTTTTAATTTGATCTTTGTGTCTTTGTCGTGCAAACCCAGTTGGTCTACATTAGGAGACATGTTCGTCTTTTTTGGAATGCCTGTGGCAATACCGAACGCTTTTACGTCACTGCTTTTACGGTTTTCTTTAAACGTCTTATGTTTTTGTTCTAACTGTTTTTCGAAAGCATCTTCCTGCGATGTATCAACTTTTAGTCCAAGTTTCTGTTTTCTAGTCAGATTTCTGTTTGTTTCAGAAAATGTTACCTTATTGACTTCATTTTGCATTTTGGATTCATTTATTCCGTTTCTTTCATTTTTTTTCAATGGGAACCGATGTGCTTTTTTGTTCGGGAAAGAGGCACTGCTCATGACTTCTCTTGGTTTATATTTCCCCCTTTCCTTTCGTATTATCTCATCTTTTATAAGTCTGCTGTTTACATCACTGAATGAAATCCTGAGTGCTGCCATGTCAAAAAGCAACCAAATGACGGACGCTATGAAAATAAATGCAAGTGCTCTTCCACTGCCTCTAAAATATTTTTGTATCCTCATCGTGCTTATTTTTTATATATCGTAAATACTAAATAAACGTGATAAGTACTGTGTACGTAATGCATCCGGGTGTACCTGGCGTGAATCCGGAACGTCTGCTCCCAGTCACAGTATCCTTGTGCTGTAGAATTAAACGAACATACACACAGGATTGCCTGCGTGGCAAAAAAAAAAAAAAAAAAAAAAAATTAGGCAGCTGGTTTTGATCAAGTGTGTACTTATAAGAAGTAGTACTAACGTGATTATTAAATTATATATATATATATATATATATATATATATATATATAGTTATTATTTAACGTTAAAAACACCTAAACAAATGCCCACATTTTTACTGGAACCAAAAACATCTTACCAGACAAAGGACCTATTTGAATCTCCCCGTCAAACCAAGTTATCTCGTGTAAAGCAGATGTTTGTATTTTAATATTATTACTTTTCACGTCTCAACAGAACCAGAGGAAAGGGTACAGCATTTATTTTCCTGACCGGTACATGTGCTCTTCTGATGAAAATAAGAACAAAAAATACCTGACACTCCCAGAGCGACATTTGCTTTATTGCCTGCAGCAAGAAGGAAGCTTGCATGTTATTACAGTAGACTGTGCTGCCTATCAATCGATGGAACACTTGTAGCTTTGTTTTACTTTTTCTATTGTGCGCATGCGTCTTTTTTTTAAACTACATTTGAAGCATGCATACCGAGAACTACTTACACATTATTGGTTTCTGTTTTACTTAATTTACATTAGTACGTGGCAAAAAGGAATCGCATGTTTAGAAAAGTTGTAATGTTTTTGGTGAGCCCACTTATTTTGCCACAAAACAAAACAAAACAAAACAAAAAAACAATCGCGTGTTGCAGGTAACAAGACGCTCACCTATACCTTTCACTGGCTTATTATGATGCATATGTTGGTCAGGTGAGGTCGGAATGTTTCCTAAACATTAAACAGGAAGTAAATTGACACTTTTTAAGTTAATTTAAAACTATATTCTTTATCCACAACTGAGATACCACATCGTGTAAACAATCAAAAATAGCAACTACAGATTTTAATAATTATTTTTTAAACTGAGCTGTTTAAAAAAAAAAAAAAAGTTAATTCATTAACACAAAACTTATTTTAACAACAAAGTCAATTTGCATATGAAAAGTATACATTAACAGGTATGTCTTCATATTTCCATTTCAGATGAAGCAGCTAATTACATGCATATAAATATACTGTACCTTAACATTTTTATTTCCCAGTAAGTTTGTCAACTGCCTGGTACTCTGACAGCATGGCCACACCTTGGGGTGTGTCTTACAAAAACATGAAGCTTTTACAACAAAAACAAACAGAGAGACACACACACACACACACACACACACACACACACACACACACACACACACACACACACACACACACACACACACACACACACACAGAGCTAGATTCAGAGAATTTGAGATAATTGGCACACCTTTTAACAGTACAATGAGCAGTGCTGAAGATACTGGTAAAACATGTAAGCCTGGTATATTCATGTACCTTGACCTGCATATGCATATGTCGAAACATGCCTGATGTGTGTGAAACTGATGTGGCTAGTTCTGAAGATATAGCCAAAATGCATTAATAAGTAGGTTAACATGACCCTTATCATCCTGCTGTTCTACAGAACCTCTCCAATGCATGTCTGCACCCAGTTGTACCACATTCGGACAGAATTGGGACAGTATTTTCAACTGGACTGCAAAATATAAAATGTAATGGTTACATCAGTGCAGAAGTGTAAATCTTTTTAGTTTTCAAAGGAATTGTTTTCTTTTATGTCATTCTTAATACAGTACACGGCGTGCCTACCCTTTGGAACATGTACAAGGATGTCTTTCTCGATAGTTGAAAACTTGGTATTACTTTAAACTCATACTTGCACAGCAGATTTTAGTGCTACATGCATTTAGAACTCATCTTGTTGGAGAGGACAAATTAATAGGGTGGGTGGTTCTGTCTGTTCTGGTAGAGTTCACCAGTGGGTCAAGCTCCTAGAAATACGGATAAAATAAGTCAGCCTATAGGAGTTCTATTTTGTAGTCTTCAGTTCAGGGGCATCACTTCCCAAAAAGCTTGCATTTAGGGCCCCCCTCTCCTTAACAATAAAACTCTGCAACAAACTTAAAACAAAACAAAACAAAAAAAAATCTGGCATTGCATGTATAAACCCAGTGAAGCAGCAGATATTGTCTATGCTTCATTTTTGTGAAGATATCAACCAGGACATCAAAATCAAGTTTTTGGTCATGGAAGTTTGTAAAAAACAGATGCTTCTTGCTTGCAGTGGTTACTGGAAGAGTGATGACTACCTTGATGATTTTTAGTAATATATAAGTATAAGTAATAGCAAGTATCCTTTTAGAGTTGAACCAGCTGAAAAAGAGAATAAAAACTACCGGTGGCACGAGTTTAGCTTTTCATTCCCCTCTTCGACTCAGTAACTTCTTAATTCGTTAAAATGGTACTGGCTATCAGGGCTGATGCCAGGTTTTAGTTGAGTGACAGTGAAACGTTTCTAGTCAAAAAGCTGCTTGAGTAGGACGGCTGGCACAGAAATAGTACATTTACTCATATTTGCAATTTTATTTCTGTATGTGTTTGGCCCCCCTCTGGCGTCGGGGCCCCAGGCACTTTCACGGGTTGCCCTGGTACTGATGCCAGCCCTGGCTAGTATTATTTTGCTATTGCTTAGTTGCTGAGACATGATAGATCTTATAAGCTAAGCACTTTTACTGACAAGTTCTCAGAACACATCTTAAACACTTCAACAGAATTATTAGTAAAACGATAGTTTACGGATGTAAGCCCGGTTCCCTGAAAGAGAAGACGACCAACAACAATACTTTTGGGGTTATGCCTGCCACAGGTCAGGTATTTATTGAGCATTTTATGTCAGAACTGCCGATAGGCCCCTCCGGGGAGTGACGCCCTTGCTCCCGCCTACCGAGGGATTAAGTAGTCACTCCACAGAGATCACTTTCTCTTTTGCATTGAACCCGCGAATGCGAGTGATGCGACCTCGCAAGGTTTGTTGGTCATCTTCTCTTTCAGGGAACCGGGGTTACAACCTATTATACCCTTTCAATTCGAAGATGACCAAAAAACAGTACTTTTGGGAAAGTATATCAGAGCCATCGCAAGGGAGTGTGAGTGGACAGCAGATGAGGGACGTCTCGCTACCACCAAACTCATTTTTGTGGTGTGAGCGTGCAACCTCAAGGACCCTTGTGCTTAATAAAGGCATAGAGGGATCCACCTGAGTCGGTAGAACCTGGTGAATGTATGCGGAGTAGCCCAGCTAGCCACAGTACAGATATTGGTCAATAAGGCACCTCCAAAGAGGACCCATGACGTAGCCAGTCCTCTGGTAGAGCACACGGTCACCCTCCCAGGTGGGGGTAGAAACTGTGTCCACAATCCAGTGGGACAGTCGCTGCTTTGAGAGGGTTTGACCCAGGCTCCTTTCACCATGACAGACGAAGAGCTGGTCAGACTGACGCAGCGCTCTCGTCCTATCCACATAACATTTCAATGCCTGAACCGGGCAGAGGAAATTCAATCTCCGATCCTCCTCCAAAGAAAAAGGAGGGGCCTCTAGTTCCACTGATTGATTCAAGTGGAAAGCCGTAACCACCTTAGGGAGGAAAGCGGGATTCGTGCGTAACGACACCCTGTTTCCATCATCCCAAACACACATACAGGAGCTGTGCACTGACAGAGTCTGTAGCTCACTAACCTGCTTAGCGGAGGTGATGGCTAACAAAAAGGCTGTCTTCATAGAGATATTTCAACTCAAACGGGGCCTTAGTGAGAGCCTCCAATACCACATCTAGACTCCACTCTGGGAGGACGTCCTTCCTAGGAGGAGGTAGCCGCTGAGCTCCTTTAGAAAATGGTTTGCCAGAATATGAGCGAAACTGAGTCAATGGGGACATGGAATGCAGATATAACTGCTAGGTACACTTTCAGCGTAGAGGGGGACCTACACGCCTCCAGCAGATATCGCAAAAATAGCTGCTATAGGGCAATAGATTGGTTCATGACCTCTGGTCATACACCATTTTTGAAAATACCTCCACTTGTAGGCATACAGTGCCCTTGTGGAGGATGCCCTAGCATTCTGCAGTGTACTGACAACCACGTCTGAGAGCCCTAAGGTGGACAGATGGTCCCGTTCAGGGCCTAGACCCACAGTTGGAGTCTGCCTGGTTTTGGGTGCCAGAGTGCCTCTTGCCTGACTGAGGAGATCCATGTGCAGTGGGGTCTCCCAGGGCTACCCTTGCAGCAGCTGACAAAGATTTGCAAACCAGATTCTCCTGGGCCATCTGTGGGCCACCAGGAGAACTATTGCCTCTTTTTTCTGAACTTTCTCTAGGAAGGCCGGGAGCAATGGTATTGGCGGGACAGTGTTCTGGGCCACTCGTGCACAAGGGCGTCAACGCCTAGTAGACCGACGCAGTTGGGGAGGGAGAACCACAACTGGCAGTGAGTCGTCTCTCTCCCATGGCAAAGAGATCGACCGCCCTCCCGACCCGTTCCCAAATGCGCTCTACCACCTGAGGGTGGACTCGCTATTCCCTGGAGAGGAGGTTCGCCGCCCAATTCACCACTCCCGGGAGATGAACAGCCCGGAGGGATAGCAAGTGCCTCTTTCCCCAGGTCCAGTTCCAGAGCATTTATGTGCCGTGATGTCCATCGACCCGACCAGGACCTGCAGACTCCTCTGCCTGCCCAGACTGCACCCCAACCCGAGTTGGATGTGTCTGTCGTCCCCACCTGACGGCTGTGGATCACTCCTATCTTTACGCCTTCGCGTAGGTGAGAGGCTTGCCTCTGCCATTGTAAGGCTTTCCAGCATACGCGGGACACGGCCAGCCAATGGTGTCTGTCGCATTTGGAGTGTAGCCGGAAGGCATTGAGCCACACTTGGAGTAACCCCAGTTTGATGGCTGCTGAAGCTGCGGCCATCAGACCCAATAGTTTCTGACACAACACCAACTGTACTGGCCACTCTATCGTCCGACAGGTAGGCTCGCATTGTAAGGGAATCCAGCCGGAGACCCAAGTAAACCGTACTTTGCACCGGTATTAATTGGCTTTTGCCCTTGTTGAGGGTGAGCCCCAGTCTCGCTAGATGCTCTGTCACAATCTCCATTTCTCTTTTGCTTTTTGTAACACAAAAGCTGTTATTGTTAATTTTGAATTTTAGCAAATGCAAATTATCACAATAACTTGGGAGAGGCTGTTGCTATGACGTTTCTTTTTTAGGTAGAACAATTTTAAAACATAGTAGCATTGCAGTTTTAGGCAAAAAAAAAGAGAATGTTTTATTCAACAACATTACATTGCCAGGCTAGTCGCTGCACTTTCGATGTCCCGAAGCATGAACACTTTCCTTTAAGCCTTTTAACTTCTCATGGAAACTGCCATTTGGTGGACCCTCTGGCAAACTTAGCAGGTGCGGCTGCCTCTGTCGCTTCACCCCAGCTCAGCCGCCCCCCCACCCCCCACCCCCACAAATGACGCACCTGCTCCAGTTTTGTAATTCTTTATTTAGTCCACAATTCACTGTCACGAACATTCAATCAAACTGTACTTGTAATGTTTCAATATGACCTTTAGGTGGGGGTAGAGACCTCAGAAGCCTTTAGCTTGGACTGCCTCAGTTCAAGTTTGTAACCATACACAGCAGCATCCCTAGAGCACCCTCTGCTGCATCTGCCACTTCTCCTCAATGTCATTAATTTTAGGAGAAAAAAAAAATCCCACTCAGATCAACCTGGGACGGATCTGCATCCCTTGGTGGCTGGCCTTAGAATTCTAACCCCTAGTTTTATTATAATGTTTGCTAAATGATTGCCCTCAGGAAACCCCTCCAGCTCCAGTTAAAAGTGTGTGTGTGTGCTTTTTTTTATTTGCCGGCAGCTAAATTGCTCTTTTTACAAACATCATCTGGTGTAGGGGGGTGGACATACTGATAGGCCTATACATACGGTGTCTGTGGGAGCCTAGAGACAGGGCTACATCTGGGTGCCAACTAAATGCGTTGCTATGATTTTAACCCTCTTCACGTTCACTGTGAAATTCAACATCATTGTTGCTGCATTTTCCAGTGCCTCATACAGTATGTGACTGGGAAATGAGAAGATGTATTTGAGCTTCTTGATGGGCTGCTAATAAGAGTTTGGAGGTTCTTTTCTTGTCTAGGTTCATAAATGACTTTTTAACAACTTATACTTGGAAGACTTGATCATTTGAGATGGAAAGTACTTTTAGTTATCTTGTGAAAGTGGTGGAATACAAACCATGTCGTGGAAAATGACATAGTTTAATCCACCATTAACCATAATGTGTCCCTTTTAACCATTCACATAAGCACCTTCCAGCAGTTTTTAAAAATTGCAGTCAGTATAAGAATTCAGCATGTTTTGTTTTATTTATTTTACTGTTACCTATTGAAATATCCCTATAGCCAAGATAATGTGTTTATTAATCATTTTTATTATAAGTACTGTATCAGAACGTAGATGGTAATCTTAATGAAGAGTTTTCTAGGAAATGACACAGCGGGCGCATAACATTGTATATTAAAATTGTATTACAGATATCTTAAGAACATGCTAATCAGGGATTGGAATTAAACAACAGTTGGTCTGTGTAATTTGCATGGAGGTCATGTTTTGCTAATATGTCTCTTGTCGAAACAGACAGCCTGAAAAAGACTATGGTAGAATCTGACCCAGTGACATTTTAAATTCCAAATTATGCACAACGTGTGAATTAAATTAATTAGAGAATTCATTAAGAAATATGGCGAACAGAAACGGCTGTAATATTTAGTTATGCAAAGTAATTTTCTATCATTGTTAATCCTAATTTGTTACATAACATTTCCTCCGGTAATTTTTTTTTTGTGTTAACTGTGATGTATGTAACTTATTAGTAGTTTAATTAATCACTATTAAAGTGGTAAAGGTAGTGAATCTGCTGCTGTTGCTTGGACAGATGGCTCCCATCAATGAAACAAGACCTTTGCACAAGTCATTTAAATGCAATTACCTGACTTTTTTTTTTTTTTTAATACAATTGTAATATTTGTGTCTGCTCTTTTACTAGAAAGGAATTCTGATTTGCTCCACAATTATAGTGCCTAATGGACAACAAAATGTATTTAAGAACTAGTCAGTCTTGATAAGCTGTAGTTTTTATAAATTTCTGTCTGAGAGCAAGAACATTGTAAGTACAGTAACAAAAAAAGATAAGGCCATTTCAAGTTTTAACATCAAAGCACAGATCAGATGCTTACTCATTTATTTATGTTTTTTTTTTTTTTTTTTGTTACAGCATTCTGGGGATTAGTCAGCAAAATATGGTTTCAACAGTTTGCCATTTATCTATTGCAACATTTTATTAAATGGACCATGAAATGCAATAAATAAGTTAGAGAAACCAATCAAAATTTTAAAGATAAAAAACAAAGCAAACTATATCACGGGTTTGAAATTAAATCAGTTGTAATGAATACTAACCGCTCAGTAGCTAGTTATGATTATAGATTTCCAGTCTGTCAGAATTCAGTGAATGACAATGGCATGAGGTTAAAAAAAAATATCTGAACTTTGTAACAATATCCATTAATAACTGGAAAGGGCACCCGGCCCTTGCTATGTAACCCACAGAGAAGTCAGCAAGGTCCCTTTTGAGTTCTTATCATTACAGATTAATTTGGAGAAGCCCAGAATGCTAATTTGTGAGCATCTGTCTGTCACTTATATAATTGTACATTGTGCAAAACTGCTTCAGCCAAATATTTTCTGGTCTCTCAAACTCTTTTGTGTTTTGGCACCTGTGTTGAGAATGATACAACTGAGCTTGAATATGAAATTAATAAAGTTTTACAACGCTCAACATGGTTTTCTGTCATTTATTACACTGGTTTTAATTCTTTCTATTTGTCGATATAATGGACATCTTGATTTGGATCCCATGTTGAATCAAATATGCAAACCTACTGGTAATGGAACATTAAGGGATGTAATAGGGCGACAGTAATATTTAAAAACAGATTGCCAGACTATCCTAGTACTGTATGCTGAGTATAAGTAATAAAACAGATGTCCAGGTTTAGCCACAAGATGGTGCTTTTGATCTTGTTTGTTTGAAGTAGATCTTTAAACACAATTTGATCTGGCAATGTGAACATTTACTGTATTAGTTTAGAATTAATGTGCTTGTAGCTTAAAAACAATTTCATAAATATTACCTATTTTTATAAAATAGGTTTATGAAATATAGGTTATGAACAGGGATTAGTTGTAGTCAGTTCTAGAAGACAAAAATGCATTGATTAGAATATCTATATTCGATTGGGTCAACAAAGACCAATGTCAACAACAACAACATTATCAATTTGAAATAATAAATAATACATTATAAAACAATAAAACCTAAATACAGTCTGACAGGGGCGCTGTATAACCAGGCAAACACTCCCCTCTACTGGCTTTTGTTTGGCCAGGACCACCAAATGAAGGAAATGGTAGCTAAATAATGAAGGTGTTAATAACAGTCAAGATGCTGAAGTCTTGGAATGTCTGATGGATATATAAAGATATTCCACAAATTATAAGAAACTCCAGAAGCTTATTGTAAATGCGGTTGTCTACTTTTATGATTCAGTTAAGGTTAATAACAAAAGGCGTGTGTGTGTGTGTGTGAGAGACCCCTGGCCCATAAGCACCTACAGCAAGCCTGCTTATTAATGCAGAGTATGGTTGGGCATGTAGACTGAAAGCAGGTCATTGAGATAAGAAAGGGCAAGTCTAGTGTTTGTATTTAGAGTTTCACTTTTCTTATCTGTCTATCAGTGCTAAGTGCTGCTAAAGTAGCATATCATCAGATTATGTTCTGTGGGAGAGACATATTGAACACTATATATGCTCAACAGATTGTTTACTACAGTCTCAAAAACACACTGAGACAAAGAACTGAAACATGTGGGTACTTTACTATACCAGATCCTTTTAATTTTACTCAAATGCAGTTTTTCTATTAAATTCTGTGTTAAGGAGCTTCGACTTGAGTTCAGAAGCCGCTTTTTTGTTTTAGCTTCCAGTCACAGGTATAAGGAACACGCGCAACGTGTCTGTAGTGCAGTAAGAAGAGCCAGTGCCATACAAAAAGTAATCTGATCCACAGTAGATATTCATTTGATTGCGCTGGCGCTTACTAATATAAAGAGACTTTAACATCTTGCTTGTGTTGCTTATATTTATGGCTGGCAACTACTGTTGAACTGAAGAACAGCTTCTGAACTCAGATCAGAGCACCTTAGAAAAAAAATTAAGGTTATTACAATCACTCAGAATGATTATAAACTTCAAACATCATGGTTCTTTCCCCATCATTTCCACAGAGGTTTGTTTTAAATTGTACTACATAGCTATTGCCTGCAAGTAAACAACCCTTCAAAGAGGACACTGCTGGTGTCAGCTTAATAAGAGCTGATTTCTGCCTCTTAGATCTTCAAAGCCAATACAATACAACACAAATCCTTTTTCTTCTTTTCAATCTTGGAGTTTCCTTGCTTCATAGAGTAATATGACATAGTTGATACAATATGATCACATGACTACATGGCACTCAATGCAAATATATTGCATTTGGCTTTGTGTTATGAAGAATAATATATTTCATCACAATGGATTTTTATCCCTATCTCCACAGCGCAAAGGCCAGCTCATCCCAGAGGATGCAACAGGTTTTATACCTGGCTAAATACATACCATGTAATCATTGTACAAACACTTGAAGAGTAACATATATGCAATATTTCTAATATGCTATAAATAACCAATTTACCAAAGGATAAAGGTACCCATAAAGCACATTTTAAAATTGATCCTGCATGAAGTCTCATTGGAACATTTATACTTATAAATGTTACTTATTTGGTATAAAATATTCCTTTGCACAAAGCAGCGATTGATTTTAATGCAGAATGTTGTCTTGCAAAAAGTAAGTTGCTCTCAGATCGTTCTTTTATTGACAGTTTTTTACAGCCTTTATGATTACAAGTTTTTGCATTCATAACTTCTGTAATATAAACAAGGTGACCAACTGAAGTTTCCATCAGTGATCATTCTTGAAATGTTACATAGCTAGTAACAAATATGAGAAAAAAAGACTTCCAGTTTTCAGAAACTTAACTGCTTTTGTGACAATTGTATGAAACGCATTGGCAAGCACATGGTTTTTATTATCTCACATTTGCAAAGGGGATGGATGAATATAGTATTTAAATTAACTATATTTTTCAACAAATGAAATCAATTCTGTTCTTTATGTTACTTTTCATCTGCCTTTTGTCTTGTTGCAGAATCTTTTCTGTTTCTCTCTCTCATTCATCTATTGTGCCCTTTCCTTGATCTGATAGCATTAAACATATAATTAAGTCATAAAGGATGGAACTGATGAGTATAGCAGATGGTAATTGCCTCCTACATTTGAATGAAATGATATGCATTGCTACAATTTACAGCCTTCGCCTCATATTTTATTCAGCAACCTTTTATCTCTTTTCCTGCAGAATTATTCTGCAATAAATTTTGACATCTTATCAATAGCTGGAGTGATAGTGGCAGAAACAGAAGGAAAAAAAATGGAACTTCCTACATTTTATGCTGTTTAAAATAATTTTCCATAATAATTGAATTATCAGCTGGTGACTATCACAGAAAAGACCTGAATAGGTTTAATTTTTAGGAGGCTTTTCTTGTTAGTAGACAATCTGTCACTCTTTTGATACAGTTCATTACAATTGCCAGAAGAATTGTGCTAAAGTTTTGGTGGCTGTTGGCCATGCCATCAACTCTGAAGGCATTCATTTTTTGAGTGAGCTTGAAAGATCTATTCACTGTTACTTAATGTAGTTGGCAGCTGATTGCTTGCACAAAAGTGTGTGTGTGTGTTAAGAACAGTTTCATGCCCAATATTATTATAATTATACAGTATCCGGATCTATCAAAGAAAACATGCCATTGTAAGGGATATGCACATGCATATCATTCTCTCCAAAACATTTTAAGCAACTGTTAAAAATGATTTGTCTGCAGGACTGTCCCCCCCATACTTCTATTTGGGAACTTTTTCTAATATTCATTTTTTTTAAAGTAACCAATTTAAAGAATAAACTAACCTGTCTAACCAAGTTTGAGGTAAATAGAAAAAAAGACGTAAAATTGTATCATTACACAAAGTTCCCTTTGACAAATGGCTTTCAGGTTGTGACATATTGGTATAAACAGTTAATAACAGATGGTACTGTGTAATAGATGAAGTGCACATGCAGAAGTTTGCGAATGATGTAGTGCAGGATGGGCAGTCACCTTTTTATATAATTAACAGTGTTTTTTGCATTTGTTAGTTTTACTGTATTTCCTTTGTTCCACTCAGCTAATACAAGTATCCTCCTTGACGTAGATCTACGCCTTTTCCCCACAAAAGTAAAGAATGCATGTGTTTATAAAATAAAATAGCTTAAAAAGACAGCTTACAGAAAATCTCTTAAAAATAGCCTAATCCCCCACTAACCAGGGAGAACCACCAAGGTTAAAGTTAAGATGAAGACAGAAACACAGCCAATACGTTTCTTTTTTGTATGAGACAGTGAAAGCTGTATCACACGTGAGATAGCTGTATTCAAAGACCGGCTCAGTCAGTTCACTCCCGATAGGCTTATTCAGGGTTTTATGTGGTATGTTTAGGGTCACGCAGCTCATCTCAGTTTTAAACTGGAGCTTGTAAATCGTACCAAAAATAAATAATCAGAACCATCACGGTTAAGAAGACTTGATTCTGATTCAAACTACTGACCTGAAACCTATTCTGACCCTTGTTGTATTCTGTGGTTTCTCTTTTGGAGCATGTTTCAGCAGCAGGTGAAAGATATGACAGGGTATTACCCTCAAGTAAAAGGTTGTGCTGCTCATAGAAATGGGTGTACTTTTTAGAAAGCTATAAAAGTAAAAGTGTAAAACAAAATGTTTCTGCAGTTTATGGTTTGTTTTTTCGATAAATTGTAATTTGTAAAATCTGATCCGTGGAGATAATTTATATATATATATATACTGTATACAACCAATATCCTGGTTTCAGATCCTAAATAAATAAATATAGCAACAACATGTTTGTTCAGCAGTACATGCAGTGATGTTAATAAGAGGCGTTTTGTAAAACAGTTTTACTTGAAAGAACATTAGTTCGACATTCAAGTGTCTCTGCTTTCAGCTTTAAATTGGGTGCAGTATGTGTAGATTTGCATACATATCATTGGTAAATAATAATAAGCAAAACATAGATCCTAAACCCTGGACATCTCTGGGAAATGTACTCATGATCATGCGACATTATTGTAAAATCCTGTCAATATGTGTAAGCCTCAACACATGTTTTGGATGTCTTATTATTTTAAGAAATAATAAAGTTATTTAGCAGTTTATGTATCTTTCTGTCAGTTTTATGTCTGTAAATGGATCTGGTTAATGTTGTTTGTCCACTGCAAGTAGATTAGCCTGCTGCACTTTGAGAGCTGTAGAATGAGCCCGCTTTCACTGATGTGCTAAGAATGCTATTAGTTGTTTTCACTGTGTGTCAAGTGTTGACATGTTACCTGGACATGAAAACACAATTTTTAATCAAAAATTGATTTCTTGTGTAGGTACCGCTATGGTTTGAGACAATTTACAGTGTGACTGCTGGGGTACGGGTATGACTATGCATGATCTTAACTAATATATTCTTGTTGTTTAGATCTGCTTATTATCATTGTATGTTTCAGTCGTCACATCCACTTACATCCACTAGAGGCAGTGTTGCATGGGGACAAGCTTATGATTATATTAATGGTTGATGATGAGAGCCCCACTGAGGCTACAGGGGTGCTTAAAATGTCTACATTTTTCCAAGCTCTAGCTTTACCTTGCTAATTTATATTTTAGACATGATTTCTGAGCAGTCCCTGGTGGAATACTGGTCTCAGCTGATATTTGAAACCAGTAACAGGGGCAATACAGGTTTAAGTCTCATGTTCTCATGCTGCCAAGCAAAGGGATATACCAGCTGGAAGGCTTATACAGCAGAGGCAACAGAAATATCAAAGACAGAATACTCACACACAATAGTAGACGCACTGTATTTAAGGTTTTGTACAGTTTAATTGTTAACCTCAGGCAAGAAACGCTTTACAAATGATATTTGTCCACTGCTGTTGAATACAAGGGCTAACATTATGTTAACAATTTTTGTTTTTAGCTTTAAGGCAAAATTTCCGACCATACGTGATCTGGCCACTTTTATTACCACTCCAGAGTTTCCAGTTGCTGGTAATAGACTGGAAAAAAGATAATGTGTTTGATCGATCAGCATGAAAAAATTTCATTTAGGGGATCAATAATAGTTTATAGTTGACAGAGCTGAAGGACTACATTTATTTCTCCCTTTGATTGAATAAACGTTTTCCGTGGGACTGTAGATGTGAGGCAATCCTAACCCTTTTTTCACTTCAGGCAGGGATCACGCTGCAGTGTTATTGCAAGCAATCTGTATTTAAAACTAATATACAGTACACTGAATAGCCAGAGGCTAAAGTCACTGAATGAAACTAATGTATGTTTTTAGGTTGCTTGTGATGTGAATTAGAATGGTAGAAATAACCACTTCCCATTTTGTTCTAATATTTCACTGTTGTGAGTAAAATGATTGGATTTTGTGTGCAGAAAATCATTTGTATTACATTGTTCTGATGTCTTGAAGTATATTAAAGACAAAAAAACCCTTCTTTTTTATAGTGGGCAAATAATTTCTAGTACTCAGTCCTTTCAAATTACCTTCAGATAGACCACCTTCTTCTGCTCATTTTCCTTGAAACCCCTGAAGACACAGCAAGCCCCCACAAAGAGAGGAGGTTCAGTAAGCTCTTGCTAGCTTGTGCACCTGTTCATTATAATCACAATCAGGATCATAAACACTCGTTTTATTAAACATACAGTGCACGGTTCTACTTTGAAGTGAGTTCAAAGTTTGCTCCCATTTGTTACTGCAAGAGTAATAGAATTACTGTATTGTTCATAGCTGTGTCGTGCTAATGGGCCCATAGAAATGCACTGATGTGAGCATGGCAAAGCTATAGGAATTCAAATGGGGATGAATTCGCATCTTGCAGTCAGAAAAGAGTTTCACAGTGTCTGTTGCACAGTGACTGGCCTGCAGTGATTATTCATATAGTTCAATTACATAGAAATAATGTATATGTACAGTATATATGAAGGACTTGTAGTCCGAAACGTCCTGATAATTGATTTGTAATCAATTTTTCTACCTTTTTAAGTACCTGAAATATCCTTTTCTCTTTTTTCCTATTGATCATTTTGGTACAAAGCAGTTTTCCTTTTTCTCAAACTATAAATATATATAAATATATATATATATATATATATATATATATATATATATATATATATATATATATATATATTTCACTTCCATTCATTTATTTTAAAACAAATAATTTATAAACAAGTTTAGCTTACTCAAAATCTAGTGAGATTTACAACTAAAGCTAATTTAAAGCTAAGTTTGTATACAGAGTCTAAAAAGTGTACATTTAGTTTAGTATTTGTTTCACAGCACATATGAGTGAAGTAGTGTTTAAAATGTGTTTGCTTTCCTATAATGTGTCTGATAGAAAGGGCTGACTTGAAGCACAATGTTGCAGATATTTTGCCCAACGCTCATGGTAAAATTCACAGAAGCTCTGTGAGTCGATTTCTTTGTAGCACTACATTGAATGGTATAAAAGGGGTCACACAACCGGACCCTTTTTCAGCCACACAATTGCCTTTTACAGTTGGATACAAAAGAACATCTCTCAATAGTGGTATTTCAGTTAGTTCAATTAACAAGACTGACCAGTGCATGGACTGGCTATTGTTTGATAAAATCTATAATTGCCATAACCTTCTTGATAGAGATGGTCTAGATTATGAGAAAATGCTTTAGGGACTGAAAAAAACTAGCTAGGATTGCCGTTTTACCTCTAATGCCTCATTAACACCCAGTCATTATCATCTCAATCTGTTTCACCTAATTGGCCTTAGCATGTTTAGTAACAGGAAGGGCACTTTGCTAATCAATTCACAATATCATTATATATAATGTAATCATTAATACATACCTTCAATTTTTATATATATATATATATATATAAATTGAAGGAAAACTTTTTACTTTATTGTACGTATTTTAATAATGATTTACATGTTTTGGATACTTTCGTGCTGACTCGCCAAGAATTTTGACAATGTAAAAATATCACAAATCAAACCCCATCATTTGTCATAATGCTCAGAAACAGATGTATTTTTTTTTAATTATTATATTTCTTTGGTGCAGAACCTAGATGGCTGTAGACAAAAGAACAGCTTGTGTCTTTAATTTATAAGACATGCATTTGGGTTCTTTGTCTCTGTTTAAAGAACCAGAAAAATACATCTGAGGTGGAAAAACTGGTATTAAAGACCCTTTTAAAGTGATTGCTGGTTTACTTTACTCAGAGAGAAAGGTATAAACATACCAAAGGGCTTATAAAAGAAAATGCTGCCTCTTTATGTTTATTTTTGGCACAGGTTTCCCAGTTGCTTGAGATGCATATTGCTTGTGTTCATTTTAATAAGGAAAAATGTCAGACTTCCATGTCTCAGGGCAGTTTGCATGTTAGATGATCAACTCTTTATGGTCTCTGGTTGCAGGGTCATCAGTGGTGCTTCCAGGTCATAGTGAACACATCAGGGTTTGAGGCAATGATTGACCTTTTGACAGAACAGAAGAGACAGTCATTTTTTAGGGCATACAAAATCATATTTAATTTGCTGCTAAGTTGTTTACTCATAAGTAATTTTTTTTTTTTGTGAACATTTAGCTGTTCAGAACGCATTCTTAAAATAAAATTCCTTTAGATAAAAATGGTCATGTCTCACAGATAAAAGATAATTGAGTACAGTACACATTTTCTTGTGTCACAATTAAAACTACAGTACCTATAGGTTTCATGAACTGTTTTTCATTTTACCTTAAAGGTAATTAGAGAGAAAGAGAGAATACTTATAAACACTCAAAGAGTACTGCAGTTATTCCACAGCTATCCTCATGAGGGAAATAACTGCAGCACTATGAAGGTTCATGAGGTATTCTGTTCATACTGTATAACATGTACAGTGTTTTGTAAAAGAAAGTTAATTAAACCTATATTTGGCAACTGATGCCAATTACTTTCCTTAGATGCATGTTTTTTTTTTACATTTTAAATAGATGTATCAATATTTGCAAGTCCAAATGTTCATCAAAGCATGGTACAGTATGTGCCTGTATCACAAAGGTTGCTACCAGTCCAAGTGTATCCCCCTGTAGGCATTCTGTAGGCTTTTTTGAATGAAGGTTTCAGAGCAGAACAGCAGGGTTATATGCAACCCTTTGTAAGCAAGCCCTTTCTGATATATGTGTTCTAACATGTATCTCATGCATAATATTGTTTGTTGTTAAGTTACAAAGGTTATCTGTCTTTCATAATTCATAAAATACATTTTTTATGTTTATTTATTTGTCTTTTTCTGACATACAGCAAGTTTATATTATTATTATTATTATTATTATTATTATTATTATTATTATTATTATTATTATTATTATTAGTCATTGAATTAAGCAGAGAGAAGAGAGCAAATTATTATTTAAAATATATTGCTCAAAAAAGTACAATTTCACTCCCTTTATTAATCTTTATTATGTGAATTTTGTGAATTATGTGAATTTTGAAAATTATTGTGAATAACACTCTGTGATCTTTGATTTGCCCAGGTTTACAGAGTTTACCAGAATCAAAACCATTAATAATAATGAAAGGAAAAGTATATTCAGAACGGAAAATCCGCAATGTGATGATTTATTGATTTGCAGTTGAACAGACGATTTAATGATGAATGATAAATTTGTCCGGAGACCTTGTCCGTGGGTGCTCGACAGCTACCTGCGCGAGGCCGGCTAGGAAAAACACAAACAATATCATGCATCATAGTGCCGCAGATTAGAAGTGCCACTCAGGGCCACCTCCCCCCGGGACAAGGCATGCTGCAAGGTGGTGACAGGGGAGGAGGAGGCCAAACCAAAAGTAGCGACATGAGTGAAAGCCACACAGAGCCTTTATGGCACTTGGTGATGGCGTGTTGGTTAGGAGTGGATTCTCCTTTCCAGAAAAGCACTCCTTTGCCACCTTCCCCCAAAAGACGAGACCACCAAACCATGAATGGATAAAATAATAATGAATGATTAAACGCAACAAGCCGCAGTGGTGCAATGCCACCTACCCCCCAAAAAACATGGAAAAAGATGAATGAAAGTGAAGCAGCTGAGACACGGCCCGCCCCCCTGACTGCACTGAGGGAAGAGCCCAGCCTCTCCAGCCTGACCACGCACCCTGCAGAACTAAAAACGAGCCGTTCAGCACTCAGGTAAGGAAAAAAACCCTACTCACATTATTTTTAATTTTTTTATGGTAGGGGGGAAACCTCAGGGAATCCGTGGCTGAGGGTAGCCCTTCCTCCAGGCTCTAATATGGTCATCCCACATTTCGTCCTCACTATGTGTGACTGAGAGGCCAAAACAAAAGAAGTGACATAAGTGAAAGCCACACGGAACCTTTATGGAGCTTGGTGACGTGTTGGTTAGGGGCGGATTCTCCTTTCCAGAAAAGCAATCAGGTTTTCAAGGAAACATGTGGCATATCTGTAGTTTTCCAAAAATTGATTTACTTTGTCTAAACAGCTGATTCTTCAAATAATTTCAGTAGATTAGTAATCAAAAAGTATGATGCTCAGTCCTTCAAAAATAAACCCTTTAAAATCATCTCAACCACCACCTATAGCTTTCTATGTTTAATGGAAAATCTATCTAGGAACCAACAAGTAACCCTTATACACAAATGCAGGACATTTCTATTAACTTATAATCATTGAGCAAAGCTGTTGAACAAGCTTAACGACCCAAAGTAGAACCTTTAAAACCTATTTCTTAATAAACTCATTACTTACTGCTCTTATCCAATTTAAATGTCGCCTCATCAGGAGAACTGAAGATCAACAGGTGACTACCGTTCCTGCTGTTCAGACAATCGCATCCTGAAACCAATAAACAGATGATACCAAGCTACTGTCCTGGAGGCAAGGGCCCAGCCTGGCAGGTGGTAGGGATTGCTGACGTGCAATGAGGTAAACAATAACCAGATGATTTTCCTCCCCAACCCACATAAGCACAAAGTCTATGCAGCAAACCCTGTGGGCCCCCGCACAAGATCTCCAACTCAGCACGACCAGGATTCAAAACAGTGACAGGCCACTCCAGCGTGGTTGTGTCTTAATGGATGAACCACTGGGAAGCTCCCATTGTTCAGTGTCAATGTACTAGCATGTACAGTATCTGGTCACATATACATCTTCCTGCTACACAGAGACATGCAGGTTAGACAAAAGTGAATGTGCTGAAAACAGTCACGCAGCAATTCCTCCCTGGCTGATCCTGAAAAAAAAAGATATATATTCTTAAATAGGTTATAACTTCTCTGCTATATCAGTTCCTTTCCTTCAGTTATGTGAATAATTATCACAATGTCTGAATGAAAGGTTTGTAATTGTCTCTGCTACAGCAAAAAAACATAACAACAAGCAGCTTAGGTAGTGTCTGGAAAGTGTTTACAAGAAATATAAAAAAAGAAAATCAAAATGCTAGCGGCCTAGCTGTTGAGAATGTGGTATCACATTATTAATTAAAATACAAGTCAGCTTTTTCTTACACTTGTAGCCTATGGGTATCCAATGTACTGCACTTGATTGAATCAGGTAGTGGCAGCACAGGCATTTTTTATTTTGTGCTTCAAGGGATAAAAAATTTAAAGCTGTGCTCTGTTACTTTATATATATATATTTTTAAATGAAATATGTTACAACAGTCCCTGTAAGCTGGAAAAGAAATACAACAATTTAGTGCTACTTAAAATATCAGATTAGTTGGAATTAGAACATATACAATATGTTAGTGGAAATAATTGCATGAAAATGTTACAACCAGAATCCATACCTCTTATAATGTGAATCATTTGCATTAATTGTGTAGATATTTTGAAGTTCAAAATTGTATTATTTGATAGATGAATTGGTTAATAGATTATCTTATCATATTCTCTTCTGTTACAATTGGACATCATTGCACAATTATACACGCTGAAGGGAGTGATAACTATCTAAAGCAATTTGTTCCCCTAGTCATCTAAGAATGACTTTAATATAATGACTTTTTTGTAATCAGGAAAGACTGTGATTGGAAGAATATGAAACTGGTAAGATAGCGGCAAAATCCCTTGCTGTAATTATGTAGATCCGGGCTATGTACAATAACTGAAGTCAAACCACTTTCCTTGCTTGTTATTTCTGATGTAGGACTATCCTTTTTTATTGTTTCCAATGGACATTCAGCTAACTTTCAGCATGGCGGTTATTTTATTCAGAGTTCAAAAGTTCGTTGTGTTGGTGTTGGACACTGACGAGCTTGATACCCTTCATGTGATTGTAATTGTAATTGAGATGTAATTGAGATTAATTAAAGAAAAGATACCTAGATCTTGGTCTGCACAATATGCAATGCACTAGAACTTCCGACCCGATTGCTGTACCACATACCAAAATTGACATTTGGTATGCGCAAACCGAGTTTAGCGGCCATAACGTGGGACTTTAGCGACCACTAAAAATGTGCTGTATGTACCTGCTGTTCTGCACCCACTATCAAATTAGCACTTTGCCATCATGAGTCCATTTAAATTATATTGAAATGTATTCAAATGAAGAAAAGAGCATGGAATTGGGCGGAGATCTGGAATACTAATAATGAGGTGTAAGGATTTTGCCTAGCACTTGGGCAATTGCTGACCCTCTAAAAACTTTGCGCCTCATCCAAGGTGCAAACCATTATAGAAGCGAATAATTAAGAGCTGTATAAAACTATACACCTTCAGAGACCTGTCATTGGCCTCGGGATGGCTGCTGTGGTACTCTTTCTGATGTGGCGACGCTTGGCTCTTGTTGAGGACAGGCAGGAAAACCTTCAGAGGACATGGGCAAGACGGAGAAGACTCTGCACATCAAACCCAGGGTCACTTTGTTTGGGATGCCGGAGGATGCGTTGGTAAAGCGTTATCATCTCACTCTGAAGATCACCCTAGACCTAATACCTAATACCGACAGCATTGACTTTCTCCACTATAGAGGACCATGTGGCCTTTTTGGTAGGATAATGATGTTGGCTGAGGCTTTTCCAAATAACAAAATTTCATGCTGAGTGACCTCAGCTGTAAGGACCCTCAGCTCCTCATCAAAAAACTTTTCTTTTCCTTTCTGTGCACCAAGGGGACTTTACTGCTCTTCCTCTGACAAATTTATTTTGTTTGGTTTGATTTTCGTGCTCCACAAATTTCATACTGCACCTACTGCTCTCCGTACTCCTGACTCACCAAACTTCTGGGCTTTAAATGTGGCCGTTAAATAGCCTAATGCACAGGCGGCACTCATTACGACCCTCATTATCATGATTGCAGCTCATTATGTTATTGTGGCAAAGTGGTAAGTGGTAACAGGTGTATAGCAGGTGCAGTGCGGATACAGTAATCCCAAGAACGCACAGACAACAAAGTACGGGTGAAAATGATTGTTTTAATGGTTTATAATCCAATGGTCTGATGACCCGCCAGTAAATAATAAAGAGCTGGCAATACACCACAATGTGTATTGCACAGTAATAAAACAAAGGGTTGCAGTCCCGCAAATAATAGACACGGTACAAAACACACACAATTAGACACACACGATCACTGTTCCAAAGTGAGTGCTCTCAGTGCTTGTGGTGAAGTACAATATAATACGTGCTATTAGTGAAACAAGTGCTGATAACAATGTTTATTCGTGACGGTAGTGCAGTGATGATCCGGTTTCGTGCTGGCCCTTGGCGACAGCTCCGGATCTGTGTTTAGCCGTCTAGTGATTACAAACACAGACAATTACTAAACAGACAAAGAAACAAACAAAACACTCACGAACTCCTTTCGTTTATTTATTTTGGGCAATCTCCCGGTCCTTCCAGTTTCCACGTAACAAAAACCCAATCGAAGGAAAAGATTTACAATTCTCCAGCCCCTTTTATGCGATTATGCATGACCCCTTGGTAAACGATTACAGCTGACTCTATTGCCTGCAGCTGCTACCTCGTTTACCTTCCAGGTCAATACATTCTCGCACTGGAGTCTCGTCTTTTTCCAGGCTGACTGACTTCCCGACCCAGGGAATGAACTGTCAGGACAACCTTTCCAAAGCCTTTCCCTTTCGCTACTTTGTATCCTCACAGGTCGAGAGGGAGATTTACAACCAGAACTCATTATATTTCCGTCACAGTTATGCATGTTGATTAATTTGCATTGATCTTAAACATCCATAGGCCGCAGTGCAAAATAATTTCCTGGCCGCTAGGCAATTTGGATTTTGCGCCGCAAGTGTTTGCACTGCGCCTATCCTTACATCAGCCCCTAACTGTCTCTAATTACTGTGTATTTACATAGTAGTTACTTAGTAGTTGCACATACAGGTAATTACAATATTATTATGCATAGTTACATTGTACTTAATGTGTACATCTTTTTGCACGATATATATAAATACACAATTGTATAAGAAAAGAGTAAGGGTTGGGGGGGGGTGGGGGGTTAGGATTAGGGTTAGGGTTATAATGTGCAAAAAGATTAACATGTTAAGTACATTGTAACTATGCATAATAACATGTAATTATGTGGAAGTGCTCATGTATTTACTATGCAGCTATTATGTAAATACACAGCAATTAAAGACACAATGTAAAGTGTAACCAACTAAAGTCTTTGTCAAACACCAAAGGAATTCAGAAAATATATTTAGCCATGGATAATGTTATTTTACCTGCATGCAGTCACATTTACCCATTTTACATTTGTTAGTACTGCTGACGTCTAATATTCCTCTTTGCATGCTGTCCTCCTCCATTTGTCTATTTTTTCATGAAAAAAACATTGTTTGTAGAATTGGTCCACATTTAAAATATATTAAATATACATATACATATAGAACAACATGCAGTCTTAAATAGTTCCTGCGTTTATAATATAATTGCATTCATAAGACATTAATAGTAATACCCTATTACAGTCTGTTTTCAAATATTACAATTATGCTTTTTTTTCTACACACTGGCAATCTGTTACCAAGTCTGTCTGCAACTGATCTTGTGAAACGTGTGGGCAACAGTTATTACTCCAGACATTTTTGTGTTACTCAACCTCTGAATTCGGCACTTCACAAGAAACAGCAGAGGGTGCTGTTGTATTTAAGCAAATAGCACTGTGACATCTCATAACCTCATTGTACATAAGCTTGGCCAGAGCAATCTTAGAACTACTATGTCTTGCTATGGAGAAATTAACAATTAACTCCCTTGTTTATATTAGCAGATTAACTAGACCGTGGCTTAAACTGGTCACAGACGTGTGTGTGTGTGTGTGTGTGTGTGTGTGTGTGTGTGTGTGTGTGTGTGTGTTTTATTTGTGTAGCTAATATAGCCACATTATACAATGCTCTCTCATTGTAAGGGGAAAACAAATCTGTAAATGTAGAATTACTAAAATGTGCTTTGTTTAAATTATTTCAATTAATTTAACCACAGTCTGGCATTCTATTTTGTGTTGTATCATGATTTTAAATATGAATATTGAGGAAATATTTGCTGGGAAAAACACATTGCGTAACACATTGCGTATCCTTAGCTGATTGTGAAACCTGAGACACATGCTTTTAGGACTTTAGTCGTTTTGTTTGCCAGGATTCAAAATGAAAAGTAGTTTGCATGAAAAATAAAAGAACTTCTAGTGTTACATTATTTTAATAGAGTTTGTAAATAGATATCAACGATGACAGCAGATCCCTTTGGACTAAGGTAGGAAATTTGAATCTACAGTAGTATGGAGCAGATCATGAGCTAAGGAGCAGTTAAAGCAATCCTTTCTGTAAATGATCTGTGTGCATCACTGAGGTTTGAGATCTAATTAAGGACTATTCACAGACGTTGCTGCTTGAGCAGTTTTTTTTTTTTTAAAGATGAAGTTGTTTCCTCACTGTTTTAATAATTTGCTTTACAATGTTTCAAATGTTGCCTTCTTTGGATAGCACAGATGAAATGAAGCTCACTGTAGCTTGATAGATTGATGTTGTTCTTTATGTTTGAAAGTTGAAAAGTGACTTACACTCTTTATTAACTGGTCTAAGAATCTATAGTATACATTGATTTGATACTCTACACTTCAATATTAGTAGCAGTAATAGTATTTTGAGTGATTTTTTGGGATCCATACTCTGCTTTGTTATAGTGCTCTCTCTCTGTTTTTGATAGATATAGACATATGTCAGACAGTGCAGTTTATAACTGTCCCTCAGAAAAGAAAACAGTGAACATTTTGTTTTTAAATGGATCGTTGTTTCTCATTCTACACAATAGTTGTATTTAGTTAAACAAATGTGTTAAGTATGTAATTAACTGCCTAATATATTACTGTACATTCATGGAAAAACATTAATATGAAAGCATTATTAAATTAGAAAGGCTAGCCAATGAAAGGCTAACTAACCAGATTAGGTTGGTGGAAGCAGCTTCACAATCAAAACTTAACTAAACCGAATAATGTAAAATACCATTAAAAGTGTTAAATATAGTAACATCACAATTATAATTAAAAAAAAGATATAGAGCTCTTGAGAATAGAAGGAGCAGCCCAACTCCTGCCATCTCTTAGGAGCCAGTAGCACGATTTAATAAGAGAAGGTCTCAGTGTAATGTTTATATCACTTCTTGTAAACATTTAAATGCATTTTTTTGTAGTAGATCTGATGATGACCTATTACCCATTGAAATTTGACAATGGAATATGAATAGTTTTAAATAAGGGAAAATAGAAACCATTCATCTACAGTTTTTTTTTTTTTTAATGTACTGCACAGCTTAAAGATTTGCAATGTAGTTTATGGCAGGTCATGAATGGTCTGAACATAATGGGACACAACATGATAAAAACAAATGCAGTGTTCATTTTCAGGTGCCATAATTGTTTAATGGTATTCAATATCTTCTAGTATTGGAGGGAGTTTTACTGTTCTTACTTTCATCATTACTTATAATTTATGCTGTAAAAAAAGAAAAATGAAATATCCAGTGCTCTTCATCCTCATTATAAGAAACTATCCTACAGAGCTGAGAATTCCTAATGTTATAATAAAGTGTGTGTTATAATGAAGGTGTCTGTAACTGGTTTCAGTGTAGGGAGAGATTCAAGGAATAATAGTCAGTGCTGTAAGAGGAGCTTATTATGAGAGTTGGGTGAATATATTTTAGACATTCATTTAAAAAAAATAAAAATAAATTAAAGATGCAACACTGTGACACTGAAACATTATAAAGTATTCACATTACAAGATGTTTTTTTTTGCAGTGTTTGTTTTTCATTGACTGCCCCAGTCTTGTTTTGTTAGATATGGTCCAGGTCATATCGGACACATTCTTGAAATATCAAAGCATGCTTAAGGCCCTTACATTTTGTTTTATGCTTCAGGTAGCAGCAACTCTGAAAGTCAAAAAGAGGCTGGTTTCCAGTGCAATGGTTCTAGAGTTTAAATCCTGTTGTCACAGAGAAATGGAAGGGTTAATGTGGTCCTATCCAAAAAATGAGGCCAACATACACAAGAGTGTCTAATGGGTTTTAATGTATAAAATACACACTTGCTTAACTGCTCAGTGAATGTCAACAAAGCACAGAGTTCATGTAATAATGCTCTGTTAGTAAATGTCCAGACTAAAGCAGTTTAAACATTTTAATATTTTCGCATTGTATGAGGGAAGGGTCATCATTTCCCTTCCCTATGTATTGGGCTATGACAATTATTTTGATGTGTTAATTTTTCACATTAAGTAGTTTTGAGCTGGCTGGAATAGATTCTGAAACACAATCCATAAATATAACTGCAAAACGGCACTAAAAGGCAGTAGCTTGAGTGCTGTTGCCAGCTGAGGTAATGCAGAAAAAAAGGGAAACCGTGTTCCCTATTTCTGGAAGTTTCTTACATGTTTTAAAGATGCTGATAGATGCTGGTGTAATAACGTTGTATAAGAAGACATGCAAGCTAGAAAAAATAAAAACACCACAACAGCTATACTCACGCAAAGCAGTAATGCAGCTGACTGAACTCTAACTCCAGTCTGTGGACATTTACTGCAAAATAGAAAAAGCGCTGGTTACACCTCACATTACAACAGGAACACTAGCACTGAGCAACTTTGCATTTCAGATTGGTTGAATTCACTGTCATTCAGAATTCATAGAGCGATGCATTAAGTCAATGTTAGTCTTAGTTAAAAATGTGCAGGTATAAATTAGTTATTTTCTAACACCGGAATGCAATATCATTTTATTGCTAGCAACCCTCTTTTTTAACATCTATAGGAACACATTACTAGACCATTACTTTTTACTGATTTTAAACTAAAGTGTTCCCGTACAATTCACACACAAACAATACTTAGTAAATAGATTTTACGTAACAAAAATATGTACAAAATGCTTTTTTAGTTCCAGAACTTTGGAAACAGAGATACTCAACAGTATTGTAATTACCAAGCTTTGAAAATAACCCCAAATACTGTACATGTATTGTACATTTCATATATTTCAGACTGAATTTCCATGTGGTTACAAATGTTCCATACTCATGGGCATATAAATAAATAAACAGCCTTGGTGGTTCCGGAACTTTTTATAGTGTTCAATGAGGGCACAATGGCATCAAGTAAGAAAATCCCTCTTAACCATTTTAGCAAGTTTCTGTAAAGGAAAATTTTGAAGAAACAGCTATGACGTAAATAACTGTAACAGCTGTTGACGTAGATGGCCTCTGGTCAAGAGCCAGATTCTGGCTGTATAAATGTGGGGGACTCTTATGCGTCAGAGGAATCCTTACAAATCGCAGACCTCCCTGTCACCGGGGGTAGGGAGGAATTTTGTGCGTCACATGCATTAATTCAATTGGCACAGTACAATGTTGGGCTAAATTGCATTATTACAGGGCTGTGCTAAGTGTTGACAGGTCCATATGGTCATTTTAATGAATACAAGGGCCACTTTTCTTTGCACAAATGGAAAGCATACATTTATACCCAGGATATATTGCTGTATTTACAGAAACTTACATTGACTTGTTAAAGATTACTGAATGTATGAATTAGTTCTGTTAGTTAAACTGAACAACGTTTCCTAAGGAATCAATTCAATTCATTAATTTCCGGTAGAGGTCCATAAACATTCCATTGTTCTATTTCACAATTGAAATTAAGTAAACAGTTTTTGCTATTACCAGTATTTTAATATATTAATACAATTTATTAAAACAAACAGTCATGGGCACCTGCAGAATTAATTCGTTGGGGGTGGGGGGGTGGGGCAAGGTGTTTAAAACTAGTCGGGGTAATCTGGTTTTGTATCGCATAATAATTATTACACTTCTAAGCCTCATTTCCATTTAAAACTCAGACTTAAACTGGCATAGGTCCGGATGACAGCAGAGATCCTTATCATTTTCAGGTCTTGTCTATCTTTATTTAATTCAAGAGCACAGACTGTGCTGCACAGTGAGGGGAATTTAAGAATACACTTTAGCTACTGTCTCCACATCTATAGAATTATTTTAACCACACAGGAACGTGTAGGAATAAAAGTTGAAAAAAGCAGCCATAAAGTGTGCTTTATCAACATACGTGAAACAATTATAAATGGACTTTGCAAAGAACAACAACCACAACCAAGTAGAGCAGGAAGTGTAAACTATAATACAAAATATGCCACCTAATGACATATTGCAGTAATGAAGTGCATTTTAAACACACTGCTCCTACCTAACTGAACTATTTAAAACAAACAAACACAAACTTAAACACATGATACTACGATAGTCATCACGCATAGGTCTGTGTGGCACCAGAGCCAGAGCACTGACACACCTAACTAGAGCTAGAGTATTACAGTCTTGTAAATGGCCTATTTAATTAGACTTAGTTCAAACTTAAGCATAACTTAGTGAGTTGGGCAAAAAGTATAAAAAAATGATTTTATTGTAGTAGACAAGTTTCCTGCTTAAACATGTTATTTATAATGAATAACTATATTAGCAGTATATAATATTATTATTATTTATTGATTTAGCAGACACCTTTATCCAAGACAACTTACAGAGGTTAAGCTGTGAACTATGCAACAACAATCACTGTTGCAGGGTCACTCCCCTCCCCTGCGGACGCCCATGCAAACAGTTGTATCTGTGACCCAAAACTGCTTCTTTATGGGAATAAATCTTAAGGTAGCTTATGACTTTCCTGACATAGTTTTTAGAATTACCCAGAATGCCCGCTTTCAATGAACAAAGATTTTATTACAATGAAGAGTTGGATTATGGAACATGTGCAAAAGGAGATTTGCAAGTAAAAGACAACTAAAAATTTCAAAATATTAATGAAAAACATAATAAAGATTTCTGTCATACTATATCGGTTGTGGACAGTTGTATTCTGTTTTCCGATATAATTTTAAATATATCGTGAAAAGGTATTTCTTTTAATTGGTTCAAGGACAGAGCCACAGGCGTGTTTAAGGTTTTGTTGATAGACTTAAGGTTGTCCCCCTCCAGGGATCTGAGGCCTGCAAGGCTGGGGTGTAGAACTCTCCTCCAGAAGAGAACAGGAAGAGAGGAGAAGCTACGAGCGATAAAGTATGTAAGGCTCACTTTTGTCTGGACTGACAATATGCATTAATTCTGGACTGACAAAATGCATTCAAACCATTTCTGCTGATTGATCAGTTGTAAGTATTCTGCACTTTAGTGTTTTATAGTCTCTTATCTTTATTACGGTGGCTTACTAAAGACAGGCAAAACAAAAAATGTCATTTAGAGATCATGAAAATAATGATCTCAGGATCTCAAAAAATTCTGTGTTCTCAATCAGCCACGTACTATAAATGCTTTTCCAAAGATAACAACAACAAATTACTCTTTTTATTTACTGTATATATAAACATTTTAGTGCAAGTGAATTTAGTGCTCATGGCAAGAGATGGAAATTCAATTGACTACAGTCAAATATGGTGCTGGGAGACACCATAAAAACTTTGCTATTTCTGTGAGAAATCCCAATCCAGACTTTTTCAGTGTTTGGCCTCTATAAAGCAGAAACTGCCATTTGCGACAAATTGTGTCAAATTGTGTGGCGGTTTAATTGAGGCCAATTTTCACTTGTGACAACTAGAACCCACGCATCCATTAGAGACGACAAGCATGTGGGGTTTGTGACAGGCTTCTGAGCCACCTAGCCCCCCTACATGGTTTGAAAATATAAACAGGCGCCTTTGGTTCTTACTGTAAGAAGGGATTGCCCTCTCACATAAAAAAAGACCAGGAAAAAAACAGAATGCAGAAACTTTGAGTCATCATTCAGTTATTACGCCTGCCTACTGGACTCCAGTATGAAAGTGAACATTCATGAGCCGTCCTTCAACTTGAACTGTGTCCTCGTATGCTACAAAGGGAAGATTGTCTAAAGATGGCCTGGAAAATGTTTGAAATAAAGAAGCACTTGAAGTTTATATTTCACATGGAATTACTGTTCTGTACTTTTCAAATATACTGGTATCATTAGAACACAACAGAGTCTTGACTTGTAAACATTTTCATGGCAGTATAAGTTTTTCCACAGATTACTGTCCATTCTTTCATATAACATGGGTTCCTAATAGAGCAACTACAGTTGAAAAACAGATTTACAAAATAAGAGAAAAACATGCTAATTGCCTTTGTTAGGTCATACTGACTTCCAATATTTTCAACCAAATAATATATTTTATTAGTGCCTACTTAATTTACTGTATGTTTTGTATGTCTTTTGTCCATGTTCACTTTCCATAAATAGTCTTCTTTTACAACTTTCTCTGAACTGCACGTTTATAATATTTTGTTTAAATTATTGTTTGTCTTTACATTTATTACTGATTAACAATGTACCAATAAATACATTCTCAAATAAAATTGGAACCACACTAACCATTAGTGATAGCACACATTGACAGCACGCTCATTAGAATGGAACATAACAGCATACAATATACACTAAGTTTGTATATTTGTTTTAGCAGCAGTCTTACCCTAATTCTGTAGAATTATGTATGAATCTATTGCACAGCTGTAGCAAGAACAATAGATTGGTTTATCTTGCAAATTAATCTTTTCAACTCTTATGATATTTTGGACTCATTCTTTCTTTCCTTCAGTTCAGTTTTATCTATAAAAACTCCTGTAGGTGTGATAGCTAACCAAGCAGGGAATCATCATGTTTCAGGGAGAATGTGGGGCAATGAACATCACATACTCTTTATAATAAACAATTCATCAAGATCACTCTGTGCAGATGTGTCCAAACACATCTAAGCCCACTCAATAGTTGACATCACTTTTGACTCAAATAAAGCAGACAGATTAACTCCCACCCTTGTAATCAACTGGATGATCAACCACTCCAGTGTTCAAAAAGCAAGTCAAAGTCTAATTTAATACTGTTTATGCAAAACATAATACTAAGTAGGTATCAGGAACATTTAAATACCGGTCGCTGGATTCCAGTCCACCTGCAGTGAATGTGGAGGCATCTCTAATTGAGTTTCTGAAGTTCTACCCACACATGTTGAACTGGGGGCAGGTTGGAATATCCGACTGCCCATGGTGGGATGTTGGTGCTGATTGGCTGAAGGAAATGATGTGTTTGACTGGGCATTGCCCTACTGGATCCAAACCTCCCGATGCTAAAGGGTATGGCTATAGCTTTGGGCAGCAGTGTGGAGTAGTGGTTAGGGCTCTGGACTCTTGACCGGACGGTCGTGGGTTCAATCCCCGGTGGGTGCTTGAGCAATGTACTTTACCTAGATTGCTCCAGTAAAAACCCAACTGTATAAATGGGTAATTGTATGTCAAAATAATGTGGTATCTTGTAAAAGTTGCCCTGGATAAGGGCATCTGCTAAGAAATTAGTAATAATGGATATTGAATTGTAGGGCCTGTAAATGCCCTCTAATGTAATTTTAATATGAAAATAGGGTGCATGTTTTAAAAAAAAGTCCGACATGTGATTTAAAGCTAGAACTATTTTAAAATAGGACCCAGAGCTCATTGATATACCAAAGAATATTTAAGTATCAAAAATTTAGTTTCCAAAAATATTCACACAGTTTCACGTTTAAAAGATTACTGTACTACTGCAGGTACTATACTGTATAAATAAACTTAAACCTTCTGGTTTTTAAATAAATGTTTTATGTTTTTATACATTTTCTCTCTCTGGGAAATGAATACATAATTTATTAAATCATTAAAAATACTACATTTTGTTTTAGCAATTTGGGAGGGGGAATCAGCCATTACTGTGGTACATATACAGCAAGCATCTGGGGCTGCTAACAATGTCTTGGAATACTGAATGCCCATGGGGGAACCTGGGATAAGTCCCATTTAGACCTTGTATTCGTGGGACCAGACCCTGAACTAGAAATGCAATTTAAATGTCAATGACAGCCACTGGCATGTGAGTTATTCTTGCCTAATAAAGGACTGTCCTATATGCAAAAAATGCAACTGTGGGACCAACATTGCCTGCCAACTCGTTTGCAGGGCACACACACTATATGTAGATCTTATTTCTCCGACAGGCCAATGGAAAAAAAAAAAATCTGTATTTAGAATTGAAGTTGAATATATATATTTACACATACTATAAACTACTGTCTGCATGTTTGGATAACCATTATTTGCCATAATTCATTTTATCATGATATCTATTTAAATATCACACTGATTTATTAAAGAGCATGATAGCAAAGTATCACAAACTGTACTTTTTAACTTTTCCTAAAAAGGTAAATTCATTCAGTGCTTCACTTTAAAGGTTCTAGGTCAGCTCTTCACCACTTCAGGTTTAGCTACACAGATCCTGTTTCCAAAGATATGAACTTATCAATGCCACCTTTGTGTCACAAAACAGGTTTATTGCTTATAATATCAAGCATAATGACATTCTGTATAGTCCAGATCACAGTTTCGATAGTATATTTGATACAGTTGTAAATCAGTGAAGAATAAGAAGAGAATAAATCTTTTTTTTTTTTTTTTTTTTTACTTTAAACACAATCTATTTGCCAGTGTAAATCACTTGTCAGTCTACAGCGAATGTAACTGTTACAATCTGAAGGGAAAAAAAAAAGAAAAAGTCAAGATAATCTTTTTGGCCATTTCTCTGGCATCATCACACAACTGAGATTGACAGGTCTTTTAGCTGAGTGACAGGTGTCCTTTGAAATGCCTGAGAATCCGTTTCTGTACAGTCTGTTGAAATGCATATTTGAAACCTTATCATAAAGGCATGGATGGCCCAGATAGGTACCGTTAACATTGCAAATGGCTCCGGAATTATTCATTGTCATCTCCAAGCAAAGAATAGGAGGAAAGTTTTATTATTCAGCACACACAATAGCAGGATGCTTAATGATTCTCAGTTACCTTGGCAGAATTGTCTGTCAACTTCAGGCACTAGCAGCGGGTGACACAGGTCTGGCCAAGTGTTAGAGCAAGATCATACATTGTGGCCTATTTTAATTTCTAATGCATTAATCTTTCCCTCCCAGATGCTCAATGAATATTCCATGGTTTCTTGTTTGTCAGGGGCTGTCTCTCTCTCATCTATTCAGGTGGTTCCATTCACTGTGAAAGCTCTCTAAAAAGGCCTGATCAGTCAATGACAACTGGCGCACAATAGCACAGAGTAGCGCGTCCTTTTTTTCTTTTCAGGCATCTGATAGACAACTTTGACACCTGATCTCGGGGGACTTGATGGAGTCACTCAGAGTCCTTGAGAGACTTCTCTTACTTTATCAGGCTAGAAAGAATTGTCACAGGTGAATGTATCGCAGGTTCTCAGGAGCTGAACTCGACCCTCCAAATCCATTTCATTTGCACTGCTGGTTATGCTCTGAATTAAAATGGATTAAGGTGGCGTAATGCTGTCTTACAAGCAAGCGCTATGCCATTCAGTTTTATAAATTTAAGCTATTGTTCTTGCCTGTTAATTAGCATTGTCTTAAGTTCACTATCCCCTCATGCACATTGTTTCTAATAAGGTGCTAGTGCTTGTACACAGTGTCCTTAGCATTGCTTGGACTGACTTTACAATTGTTTCTTACAGTTCAGGTCATTGTATAACAACATACTCTAGGATATATAGCATGCCATTTTTGGCTTTCATTTCAGTCAAAATGAATTGAACCATTTTTTTTTAGCAGCTATAGTGGATTTGAATACAAATGTATTTCATAAATGGTGCACTAACCAGTACTTACAGTTGGTAAACTATATAAACTATTTCATATTGTACCTGAGTTTCAGCCATATAACAAAACTTATTGTAAACTTAATAAATGCAGAAAATAACATGTGCAGGATTAAAAATGCAATCATTGAGTGGGTTTCCACTCCAATAATAGAAGCTAATCATATGGAGTATAATGGCCCTCTGATAAGCATTGGATCCCCCCACAAATTCCTTGATATTAAGGGATCTCAGTAACTGAGCTCTTCGCAGATACGAGGTCAATTAAAAAACAAAGTGAGAATTATAACTATGCAACTTCTCTATATAAAAGCGAGTGATTTAACGACAACTGATTTGTCTTTAAATCATTACATTTAATGCAATAGTGTGGGAAATGGGTAGAGCACTGGACTGCGAAGCAGAAGTGAGGGGCTCAAGTCTTGGCTCAAGTCTTGGCTAAGAAAAGTCTGCCTTATTCGCAAGTACTGTGTGGCTGTGTGGTCCAGTGGTTAAAGAAAAGGGCCACTGACTCATTGTGTGACCCTGACCCTGAGCAAGTCACTTAACCTCCTTGTGCTCCGTCTTTCAGGTGAGACGTAATTGTAAGTGACTCTGCAGCTGATGCATAGTTCACACACCCTAGCATCTGTAAGTTGCCTTGGATAAAGGCGTCTGCTAAATAAACAAATAATAATAATAATATGTTCAAGGCAACATGGTGTAATTTTGGACATATCAGTAAAAAGACACTACGCTCTGTACTATCCTTTCCAATGAGGTTGAAGAATTGGGAAGGACTTCAAGCTACAGGAAGTCATCCAAAATCTCATCTCCCCTGGGAAGTGAGTTAAAATGAACCAGCTAGGTAAGATGAGACCATGTATTGTCATAATAACAAATAAGGGATGTGTGACAAAATAACTTTTTTAGGCTGGCTCAGTGGAGCAACATCCATGCCCACAGCATTATAACATTTTCTTGAATAAGTATGTGTAATTGAGGAGCAATATATATTGATATCTAATAAATGCATCAACAGAGTAAACATGTTATTGTAATTTATGCCTGGTCATGTGCAGATCTTAGGAAATATAATATACCTATAGTTTATCGAATACATTTCTGGTTTTAATAACACAGTTTCTATAGCTTCTTCCCACCAGGTGCAGTATAACTCATTTATTTTGCTCTCTGGAAAGTATAGATAAGGATTGGTCCCTTCTATCAACAGGTTTGAAACCTCATTTTTAGATAATTCCGAACAGGATAACTGTTGTAGACCTAACTAAAAAAATAAATAAATAAAATAACTAACTAACTAAATAAATACATTAATAATAATAATAATAATAATAATAATAATAATAATAATAATGTGGTACATAGCTACACTGTCAGAAGCCAGGCCATCAAGTTAAAAATATTACACAGGATTTATAGACCCTGCTTTTCTAAACAGTGGACTAATGTGGTCTTCATTCATAAGAATCACTCTGAACACCACTGGCTTCACTCTGGGCTAGATTCCAACCCAGAGCTAAGGAAAAACATTAATCCTCAGTGTCAACCTGTCCCCATAGAGTATTTATAATGTAACATTTCTTTAATTAGTAATATCTTTGAAAATGTGGTACATAAAATACTACTGTTGTCTATAAATAGAGGCCAAAACACTATACTAGTAGACTAGTATACTATTCATGGCAGAATACTATAGTAAACTATAATAAATATTTTTGCCACCCCTTTAGAAAAATATTATTATACGGGTACTGTAGTTAATAGTTATGTAAAAAATCCTACAAAAATATTATTTTCATAAAAAATCTTAGTATTTATGAAGGAGAGACAGTAATATGTAATTCTTCTTATTGTGTAGTGAAGGACATTTATAGTAGTAGGTACTTTATTAGTTAACACTAAAATAAAAAATAAATAAATAAATTCATGTAAACCCCCAAAAGAATACTGCTCACTACAGCATTTTCTTCAATATTAACTTTTATTTTTACATGTTGATAGTGATGATTTAACCCTTTATATACCAGTGACAAGCATACCCACAGGAAGGAGAGAGAGAGAGAGAGAGAGAGAGAGAGAGAGAGAGAGAGAGAGAGAGAGAGAGAGAGAGAGAGAGAGAGAGAGAGAGAGAGAGAGAGAGAGAACATTGCAGAATGTGGGTGGGTGTGCTGGTTAGGTATACTGAAGTACCAGTATACTGAGGGGGTGCTTGTTTAGGATTTTCAAAATATTGAGTGTGGATTTTTTTGTTTTGTTTTGTTTTGTTTATAACAAAGGAAACTGAGAATTTAAGGTGTGATCTAAACATTACTACCAAGTGCATTCACTTAAGCAGCTTGTGCAACAATTAAGAATCAAAACACTAAAACCCAGTAACACTTCTCAGTAGTAATTATCAGTTAAAAAATTAAAATTAAAATAAGAAATCTCCTTCAGGACATTCATTTGCAAAACCCTTTACTCTCAGAGGATAGTGTAAATGAATTGGACCTCTTCGACTCAGATTTCAATTTACAATACAGGAAGTCTTACTATTCAGTAGATGTTCTCTTAGGATCAATTAATTGTTATTTAATTCTTTTTTTTTTTTTACAAAAAAAAAATGCTTTCTTGTAGGCAAAAGTTAATTGAATTGGACCAAGTCTCCATTTGAGTGTGGAGCCTGTTATTTTAAATAATTATAATAAGTACCACCTGCATGAGGGGGGGGGGGGGGATAGTGTAAGGTTCGAGTGCTGAGCAGATGTATAAACTGAGCTGTCAGAATTGCAGTGAGAGACAATCAGTGATACTGAGCCTGCGAGAGACTGAGAGTGACTGAAGCCTGAGACTGACATAGAGTGAGAGCCCGAAGAAGTGAAAGTGGGGGTCAGTGGGTGAAGGAAGGAGTTAGGGTTTTTTTTATTGTTTTTGTGGTGTGGTCTTGGCCCAAACAGGGACCATGTTATTTTTATTAATAAATTGCTCATTAATTGCACCTGGCAACGCTCTCCTTCTTCTGCTTTACCATCAAGGGCACGGGTCATTACAATATATTTAATGTATGTTGCAAAGTATTTTAAACATGGGATTTTTTTTTTTTTTTTTTTAAAGAAAGTAACTGCGCACATGTACTGTGCCATTTTGACATCTGTCAGTTTGGAGAGAATGATTGGGGAAATAACCAGATTTCTGTTGTGAATGCATGAAAAAAATACAAGAGTGGCAGAATGATGCAAATAGTAGATAGTATCTTGACTAAGCTGAATGACATTACACCAAATATAATGTAGTTAAAGGACTGGGTATTAGAACTGCTTGGAAAGCTGTGGAGATGCTTGGGGCTGACTGACACTCAGATTAAGTACACTGACAGGGTGCACAATAAAGTCATCTAAAAATGTGACATGTCAGTTGGAAAGACAGCAGGATGAATTGTCACTCTCTGTCAGAGCCAATCCAGGTTTCTATCACAGATGTCCCATACACCACCGTGGGAAAATGAAGGAGACAGAATGATACATTAGTATCATAGTACTATACAATACATAATAATCCAATGTAGGCATACATCAAAAGTGTAGTATTTTTGTTTGTTTTCTTTTATTGCTGTAGGGTTTTCCAAAAACAGCAGAACACCAGGTAACCCTTATCTGATCGTGCTGTCAATTATCAAGAGCGGTACCTTTTCTTAATTAGCAAGGAAAAAACAAGGGTGATATTGGTAATAATATAAAATAATGCTTGGCATTTTGTTCATATGTACCTTACCGATTTATTGCTTTAATAACTACATACCAGTACTTTAATTTGATGAACTATGTTTATCAAGCACAAGGCTAACACATTAACTTGAATGGACAAATTGTTACAATCATAATGTGTTTGCATGAAACAACAAAAGCCAGTAGCCAACAAATATATTGGAAGTAGAGCAAAGACCCTATGCTGTCATAGTAAATGTAGTTTTGACTCTTCATTGTAATGATCTCAGTATCTGGCCAGGGTATATGACCTTTACATTCATTACGTTAAAAATATTATTTTAATAAAAATCCTTTATGACATTTAATTAGTCTTTTTTTCCCCCATTCCCAAAGAATATGTAGCAAAGAATAATGCTGGTAATGCTCTACTTCTGAAAAAACAGTTTTATCACAAAGTACTGGAAACTGTGTGATGAAAAATAAATAAATACATTAAACTGAAAAGTAAAAAGTTCTATAAACTTAGTTAATGATCTGTTAATGATACGAGCAAGTAACATTCTTGTCTGCTATGCAAATACAGGGTAACTATGTTTTTAAAGTGATTGTGTACTGCTTGAAATCTTCCTTGCACATGTGAGACAGGGACTGCCAGCTGCATTGCCAAAAGAGGGCAATGTTGTACAGAATTCCACATGAGCACGGAGCCCTGCTGCTCTTACTGCATGCAAGTTGACCTTCCATGGACGTTTGTCAGCATTCTCTGACTCCTTGCTTTTCTACTGCATGTGAATGACTGTAGAACAAACAACTAAAATGCATCATGAAGTACTTAAATTGGCAATATATTCAAACATTTGAATTGGAAGATATTACAAACCGCTACATGTTATTAATTTAGAATGTTTGTTCCTCACATACGTGAACTAGAATGTTGTACTACATTCAGTACTGTCATCACTATAGTTGCATGACTTCTAATACTGTTATTAAATAAAACATATAACTTATGATCAAGTTACATCAAAGTGTAATACTGATGAAGATTGTATTAATATATAACATATCAATCTCTCGAAACTTTAAAGCAATACATTTTTGTAATTTATTCAAAAGGTAAAAATCCAAGAACACAACAATCAGACTCAAATCAATGAAAATAACTTGTATAGGTGCTTCTGGAACAAAAAACAAAAACTTATTTAATGCAGGCTGTTGTTTTCTTAGCTTCATTTGTTCATTTCACTGCAGTCTGAGCTCTAATGTTTCAGATGCTATATATAGAAATGCAAGACTGGCTTTATTAGCTTTTTTTTTATTAGTTTTTCTGACTTTTTCATTGATTTTATACTTGTTAAATATTATTATTTGTTTATTTAGCAGACGCCTTTATCCAAGGCGACTTACAGAGACTAGGGTGTGTGAACTATGCATCAGCTGCAGAGTTACTTACAACTACGTCTCGCCCAAAAGACGGAGCACAAGGAGGTTAAGTGACCTGCTCATGGTCACACAATGAGTCACTTGCTGAGGTGGGATTTGAACCAGGGACCTCCTTGTTACAAGCCCATTTCTTTAACCACTGGACCACACAGCATTAAATATATACTGGTTTAACATTATCTGTTGAAATGTATTTTTTGTATTACTAATTACAACCTGAAACACGGCATTACAATGCAATTGACGACTGCAAATGGACACTCAGCAGGCTACCTATTCACGACTGCAAATGGACACTCAGCAGGCTACCTATTCTACTGCTATCTTGATCATATTAATGGTTTAAGTAGAAAGGGTTAAACTGGTTCTGTGCTCTTAAAAACCTAATAGCCACTTTTTACAAAATTGTGTTCTCTGTACGGGCTCCATGGGATAAAAAAAAAAAAAAAAAGAATATGTGTTATTTATTACATCACTTTTATCGTTAGAAAGAGAAAAAGATTTTGATAGATTGAGCTGCTGGTTTATAAAATGCTTTACATTTAATGGAAAATCTTGATTCAGAAAGAGTGTCCCTGACATCTAATTCAGGTAGAATCTTTGAACGCATCTTTGCTGGTTTGACTGCTTCTTTAATGGTACTGGTATTCTGTCAGAATAAACTAGAGCTTTAGTTGTATGGCCTGGAGTACCACACAGTACGCTAAACAAAATGGAGAAAACTGTCACAGTCAAACTGGTGACCAGTACTAGTTTGAACTTTACCCTTGGGGCCTGAAATAAAATCTGCAAGAGCACATGTTGTTTTTTAGTTAATCCTGCCCTCTGTACAGAAACTGATCTGATGAAACCTGGTTAGAGTCTTTGAGATGCATTGTTATTAAGGACAAATACTGGCCAATTAGATAAATAGGAAAGGTAATGTCACATAAGACTTAATGGCAGGAGCATAATCTAGTCTAGTTAGTCCATGTTGGACTTTTGTATTGCACTATTCTTTTTTTTTTTTAAATCCTGTACCAACAAACATTTGTACCCTGTGATATAATTCTAATTTTTCTTTCTGGGTAAAAAAGTCCTTGCCATTATATATTGTAAGATAGAGGGTTGTGAGAGACAGCAGGGAGGGGGTTAAAACCTCCCTGCGAGAGAAATGCACCTTTTTGTTTGATTGTTTCTGCTTTTTCAGTTAATCAGTTTTGTTAATTGTCTTATTGTTTTGTTTAATTGTTTAATTGTTTTATTATTAATTATCATCCGCACCTGGGCGTTATTGGGAAATTAGGCCCAGGTGCGGGGTTTAAAAGGAGAGCAGGCAGTCTTCTCTGGGCTGCTAAGGAGAAGGAGGCAGAAGGGAGTGCGCTGCTTCCTGGCAGTCCAGAGATAAAAAGGTATAGTGCAAACCTGTGTGGTTAAGTTTTGGGCAGGGAAACGGCTTAGCCGTCCTGTGGTAGTTAGGTTCCTGCGTGTGCAGTTAGTGCTCGTAAAGAGCTAGGTGTTTGTTTTGTGTTTTGTTTTATTTTGTGTCATTAAAAAAAAAAGCGCGTCAGCGCTGAAAACTCAATTTCTGTCTGCTGGGTCAAGTTCTTAAAGGGGCAACGAACCCGAGTGGGTGAGTTCCTTTTACTATATATATATATATATATATATATATATATATAATATATATAATTATAATTACAGGCTAACTTCACTATAACAAACCCTTCTTATAACAAACACCAGTTTTTACGATCCCAACAGCAAGAATCGATTTTTTCAATGCAAATTAGCCCTATTAGAACGATCACGTACAGGATCGACCCGGATACAACAATCTCAGTACTGACTGACACTGAACTTTCTCCAGTGTCAACTGTGTTATTCTCTCAGTGAAAACAAACACCATGGTTGACTGATTCAAAGATAATGTTAATTCAAAGATTACCTATTGTAGTACGAATCATGCATGACGAATGCAGTCGTTGCCTGTCAGTCATCTTCACACAAACTGCAACCAGGCAACGGGCATGAGGAGCAATCTACACTGGATAGTTTTTTCAAGAGAAAGGACATGTAATTACTGTATTCAGCATGTAGGTGTACATTCTTTCCTTTTTCATTTCATTAGTGTTTTTTCTTAAACATACCACAGCATACATGCCAAAAGTCCCTATATGGTCGGGACAGTCCCGATTTCCTAGCAAATGCGGAACTTTGCATATTTACCGATTAACATTACAAGAGTTCAAAGCAATTGTCATTAATGCAGAGATTCAAACCAATACAGTTTATTGCAGTATATAATTTATCAGAAAGTATAACATATTTGTGCTGTAGTTTACCAATGAGTTTTGAAAACGTTATTTTACATGCAATGTTGCATTATCCAGAAAACTGCAAAACAATAGTTTTTTTTTTTCTTCAATAAGGGCAGCATCACAGCCTCAGGATTTCATAATTTTCTCCGATGTGGGTTTCACCATATAACGTCTGGAAGTTTTTTTTTTTTTACCTCAAGCCCTCAATGACGTATGTATCTGAGTATACCATCACCCATTGGTCATCATCACTGGTCTTTCAATAATGCATATTTAAGTTTTTCATTCTGTTAACCCCTTATGTTTCCATGTGTCAAAAAATGTGATATAATACAAGAGTAGAATGAAGTGAAAAGTATTGTCAATAGGCCTATGCCACTTTAACATTACACAATAGGCAGGCAGTGTAAAACAGCCAATTTTTGCTACTTTAAAGGATACAGTCAGTAAATCCTTATAATGTATTTTTCAACTAAGCATGATATTCATTTCACTTATTGTTTATCTCATTTACTCGCTTGGCTTAATGCATAAAGCCAAATTATTGTAGAATTTTGGCAAACAAAATACATTTTTTGAACATCACTGTTTCCTAACTTTATGCTTTCTGTAAAAAAAGTATTCAGTGGAGCCTTCACTGAAGAAACATCAAGCACAAAAACAATTTAATGAGTGAAAGAAAAAAAAAATACTGCCCATTTTCTTTAGCGCTCAGGTTTTCCGCGTATGAACTTAATCCCAGTGTTCTCAGGGCTCTTCTCCTTATGCCAGTCACAATTTCTAATTAGCTTTCCCCGTGGAGGAAAAAGATGGATTATATTTTAATATCTGGAGCCTAAAATTAGTTTATATTTTAGCAAGTTAGCACATCTTAGCAGTTGATTTACTCTTGAAGCTGCAGAACCTGTGAGCTTGCAATTTATCATGCACTGGTCATTTTCTTTAAAAAAAAAAAAAAAGTTCAGTTTGGCTGGCTGGATCATAATACTGTAGGTAAATATGTCATTTGTTTTGTCAGGACACTGGAATTAGTAATACTTTAGTAATTACTCAATTAAATTCTTAATTACAGTGTTATAAACAAACATGCTTTTGAAATTAATGGAATTAGTTACCTAATAGAATTTTTTTTTATATATATAAATTTAATCGTCACCAATGATTTTTACCCTGGTTTTCTCCCCAATTTGGAATGCCCAATTATTATTTTTATCCCGGTTCAGTGCTGCAACTCCTGCGCTGACTCTGGAAATGGCGCCAGACACACATGACCTCTGAAACGTGTCCTGCCAAGCTGTCTTTTTTCACGCTACAGGTCTACAGCGAAGCCACCAGACCCATAGTGCCGGAGGACAGCACAGATCTATTGGCCACCGAAGTGCTTGCTGACTTGAGCCCTCCCCACCCGGGTGGCGCTCGGCCAATTGGTCACGGTCACGGTCACCGATGGCATAACCTGGACTTGAACTAGCGATCTCTAGGCTACAGGGAGCATCCTGCACTCCAACACAGAGCGCCTTTACTGGATGCGCCACTCGGGAGCTCCCCCTAATAGAGTTTTCTGGACTTAATTAAACAGTGTAGCAAGCAGTTGCCACAGGATATACAGTATATCATAATAAATCTACATGGGTATCAAAGGTATGCATGCAGTAGTTTGTCCTGTGAATAAAAACCTTGAGAATGAACCTGCATCCTCTCGGCAAACAGTCACCTGCACTGTTGCAGTGGAGGTTTTTTGAGTGAACCCAGATTGGAAATTGTTTATGGAAATGTGAATCTTATCAACAGGCTGACCACCTACTACCTAGACCTTGTTCAAATGACTGTTTTAGTGTGTAAAACAGTTTGAGAATATAGATCTGTGTTTGACCAACAACGTGCCGTTTTAATGATCATTTAAAGAATATTTTTAATTAACTAATTTACATTTTTTCAATTAAATAACATTGACTGTTGTAATTTGTATTAATCATCCCTCCACTACTATACAACACAACGAAAAACAAATTGGCGTGCAGGTAGTTAGTGGATGAACATAATATTTTCCCAGCAATGCAAGCAGGTAATTATAAATTCTGATGGTTTGGACATGATATTTAGTGCACTGTCCTGTTCAGTTTTCAGAACACTACTAGGGATCTTCATCATTTCACATGCAGGTCTTAGCCCTATAGGTCGGGTGGAGGTGGGCTGGGTCCACCCAGTCTTTGGGCTTCATTAATCATCCAACTCTCCCTAGCTGCACACAGCAGCTTATTGGTGAATCCTTCTCTTCATTCTTCAGACAACCCCTCAGATTAAACAGAGCCAGGAAAATGTCAACCCAAATCTGAGTCTTGATGCAGATAATCATTTCAATAATATTTCTCCATTTGTGCCCGGACACCAGGGGAATAAAGCTTTTCCGCTGTCAGGTACTGTAAGGCTGCAGTTGGTATAAATACTTGACACTGAGCCAGATGGCTTAGCCATGCCTTCAACATATGTTCAACAAGCAGGCTTGCATACTTGCTGGAATTGTATTAATTTGAGCTAGTGTAGTGAGGAATTCATATTTATTTGCTCACCCCTTCCTCCCTACAGTAACCTTAACAGGCAGTTAGGAAGCTGGCCGTCACAATGGGCAGTGGCAGTGTCCCAGATTTCTAAGCTGTCCCTTGGGAATAGGCAGTAGTACTGAAAGGAAAAGGGGCAGGTATTCTAGAAAATGAAAAGGTAAAATTGAAAGAACAGAACATGCGTTGCAAGTAGAAGTCTAAAGTAACATTTCACTGTTTTTAAACTGCACACATTTTTTTTTCTCATTTGTACAAACAATTTGGTTCAATTGGGTTCACCCTCATCCTCATAATTACACTTCTTTAAAACCTCTGACACCTTCATTCAGAATGTTTCTGGATGACTTCATGGCATACACTACAAGAAAAAATATTTTTAAACATGGGGTAAAAGAAACATGCACAATAGGATAAAAAAAAAATAAGTATGGGGTTGTTTTCTCTTTAACTTCAGAATGTTTTGTTCAAAACAAGCAAATGGGATTTCTTTAACAAACAAGTGCCTTATCTTATAGGAAGCTTATAGGGGGATGATATCATTCCAATTATCTGTGGGTTGGGTTATCATATTTCTCTCACTGTGCAGAGTGTCTCTTATGAGATTTGATGCACTTCTAACAACTAGTATTTATACTATTTTAGAAAGCAATTGATAGGAGTTTAAAAACAACATGGATGCTAAGTTTCCAGAGTGATGCCTGTCTTACCAGGATCTCAAAGAGATTCTCTTAAGGTGGGTTAAATATATAAATAGCTGGGTAGTTCGAATGAAGGACTTCAAAGAGAGAATGAGAGAGGTTGTGGGGTGGGACTGCCAATGATTTCTCAGCAGCAGTGATGCCTTTTATTAGTTTAAAAATAAAAGTGGATCTTTTTTGTGAATTATTCAAAATTATAGAGATGCCACTTCCGATAGTCCAAATAGACTAATAATTAATAGTAATAATTTTGTATTTTGATTACAAATTCAATTTATTCCACAGTTTATATCATGATTAATACCATAATCCATTGGTCTTAAACAACCTCCATGTGTATTTTTAGACCTCCAGCTTTCTTGGGATAATTCACTATACACAATGGAGATTCAGTACATAACCGTTTTATATAACTTGTGCTAAATAGAGAATAATGCATGGGGTAGTGTGTGATATGCGAATGTGATGCCCACAGAGGGGTGGGATGCTACATAAACCCAGAGGGCGAAGCCTGAGGAGTTTATCCACACATTCTACCCTGAGGGTGAGCATTCAATTCCCATTCATCACACACTACCCCATGCAGTATTTTTAATAATCTCTGGTGAGCAATGTTTTTGTGTTCTACATTGTGTGTTGCTTGTTGTTGGGGCTTACTGTGCTTGGTCTATGTCAGTGAGTTGAGCTCTGTTGCTGGTGTTAATGAGGGCGTGTTTCCAAGCATACATTTTGAATTACTTTCAAATAAGCAAAATCTATTATGTGTATTGGTATTTGCTTTGAAAATACTGATCAATAAAAAAAAGATTTTTCTCATGCACACTGTTGCATTTCAATTTCTAAAAGATTCTTAACATGCTTGCATTTTTAATACAGTAATTTGTATTTCAGTATCAGTAACTATAATCTAATTAATGAACTAAGAAACAATTCCCTATTGAATCTATACTAACTTCACAATAAACATTAATTCCTAATACATTCCATGCTTATTCATGTTAAACTCCAATGCTAACTTATTTCATATAAAAATACATACAGTATATATATATATATATATAGTTTATAGATTTAAAATGTGTAAAGAGACATTGCAGTAGCAGAAGAAATTTATGCATCATCTCATAGTTCTCCATTAAAGCTTTTTTTTCCCCATACAATCTAGGGAGTTCTTATCTTGGTGGCTTATGATGTTATGGGGGGGCTCATGCATGGAAAATGTCAATAGAAATAGTAACTCTGAAAGGGAAGGGCCTCCTAATTAGTCCCCATTTAGATTTTATGATGGCTTTGAGATCTGCTCATCCTGACAGTGCACACTATAGTTACATATTGTTCTAGCCTGAGGGAACCATAGGCAAATCCAGATTTATTGTACCTATCATACCAGCATATTTCATTTGCCATTATGAGACGCCATCTCACAATGATGCTGAAATATTTATTACAGATTAAATTGTAGGACCTGGATGGTTAAGTAAGATTCTACCGTATCATTTATGTTATTAACTTGCTCATTATCAGACCTGCAAAGCTCAATTTCATTCTATGTTCCTATAAAAAGGCACAGCTTCTATAATTTTTAAACTGCACTTTGCAGAGCATTCGTGGATAGTGGATCATTTCTTCTTGTATTTACATCAAAGTGTTAAACTGACAACCTACTTTTTACAGGTAGGTAGGTGTCTGTATAGTAGCCTTATTCATCCCAGAGAAAACTGCTATGTCTTAAATTAATCTGGACTAATTAATCTATTTGTTTTTTTCAGCCTATGGGAACCACACACTAAAAAAGGCTGTTCTTTTTATAGTTTCTGTATTGCGATAGTTTCAAAAAGGAATTTAGATATTTTTCAATACTAATTTTAGAGCAGGGCAAATGACAGAGGAACTAGGTGTTTTTGTGTAAAACTGCAATGTGAATGGAAATCATTTAAAAAAGCATTACTTTCAAATCCTTTAACCCAAAATCTAAGGAGAATATTTAAATGAAATATTAATGTTGAGTTTACTTAAGCCATTATGCTTTCTACAAGTTAATAAGAGATAGATTCTAAGGACAGATTTACATCAAAATGCAATTTGCACAATAATAATTTGTGAAAGAAAAATAAAACTTTCGATTACAAAGCAAGAAACAAACAATTTGGACACGCTTTTGAGTCCTTAAAATAACCTTAACTCCTTAATTTAAAAAATAAATACAAGTTTAATAACAACCCCTCCCCCCCAACTTCATTGTCCTGAGACATTTATTTTATTAGATTAGATTGTGCTATATGATATTTTAAATCATATTTACTTTTTAAACTCGTGGTTGTTGGTATTTGCCCTATTTACCTTTCTATATTGCTTTTCTCATAAAGGCTTTAAGAATGGCATTTAAGTTGTTGTGTTCTTTGGTATTAAAATGCATTCCATACAAGCAAGGGTAACACATATGGGAATAGCAGACCCAAGAATCCCATTATCCAGGATAGACGTTTCAGGCTCTTTAATTACATTCATGTGTTTCCTGTGTTGCTTTTACTATACTTAAACTTATCATATGGCACAAATGATTTGCCCATGATGTTTAGTATAGCGACACTTAATTAGATACATTACTGGTATTTAAGAAGAAATTAAGGTTAAAAGTGACCATAATTAAGGTGATCCAAGTCGTAAAATTTAAATACATTTTTATTTTAACTAACAGATAAAATACAGGAGTTAAATGTATGTGTATGCACAGCCTTTTTGTCTCCTGGCTGTAATTATAACCACTGTACTTTGATATTTACATTAATGATGTCAAAAGAAACACAACATCTATATATTACTGACCCAGACTTCTACAATGTAAAATAGCTTTGCTTAGAAAAACATATATTTTCATAAGATTTGTAACTCACATATTAAATTACTTGTCGTATTTAAATAATGACTTAGAATATTTATGCAGGGAGAATGGAATGAAATATTGTCGTTATTTTGGAAAATTCAGCGACTTTTAAATGAGCACAACATCAAGTAAAATATACAAAACACAAATGTAATGACAGTTTGTTGTTTAAATAGCTTGCATTTTTACCTCTATTAACAAATTATCAACCTACTCACATGTGATGGAATTAGGTGCCGTTTGTATATTATTACTTAATATTTTGCTGTTAACTTAAATAGTAAATTGTATTAAATGGCATTAAAACAATTTTAAGTGATGTCGCGAGTTCGAGTCCAGGCTATTCCACAGCCGACCGTGGACAGGAGCTTCCGCTGTAGCTCTGAGGCGGCTGCATGGTGAGTTCGCAGTGTGTAAAGAAGCGGGCGGCTGACGGCACACGCTTCGGAGGACAGCGTGTGTTCATCTTCGGTCCTCCCGAGTTAGGGGTGGTAGCGGTGAGCTGAGCATAATAAAATAATTGGGCATTTCAAATTGGGGAGAAAATAATAAAAACTAATTGGCAATGACTAAATTATAAAAAACAAACAAAAAAAAAACAAACAATTTTAAGTGGTTCTAAAGCATATTTCTCCTGTAATAAAGTGTAATATTGTATCCCTCAAATCTATGGTTTTCTTTTGACTAAGTTTCCTCCCATGGCTATCTCTTGCAGTACAATCATCTGGGTTATCTGTCTGCCATGTTCTTGGGTACCTTAGTGCTATTACAGATACAGTATTTGGAACAACATATAAGGGAATTTTCGGTTGAAAAAACTACTGGTCCAAGGGGACAAATCCTTGGGCACAGTGGTTATGTTACCCCGGGATAGACATAATTTGCATGTGCAGTGAGTTGTAAAGATTTGCCCTTGTGTAATCCTAGTACATTATAGACTGCAGAGGATCTTTCAGCCAACCAGAGACAGTTTTTCCTGCTGTATGCCACACACATCAAGCGTACAACATTGACTTTTTACCTTGTTTTACCCTTTTCTCAATATCAGCAGGGTTGACGTCATCTGTTTTTAAAAGAAAACTGTAAAATGGTGGCATGGCTAACTATACCACCTTAACGGTATTCTCTTCATCAACAGACACAATGATGATTTTATATGCAGGAGGCAAACCCCACTCTCAGACCTCTACTTTTCAGGTGCCACACATACAAAAGTTATGAAGTAATTTACAGAAGGTAACATGCCTGCTTTGAAAAACCTGAATACAGGAGAAAATGACAAGTGTCTTAAAATATTCCTATTTTTAATTATGTGGCAGATACCTATCATCTTATGGTGTTGGACTTCACAGATTCCATCTTGCAGGTCTTCTCTGAACAGGTGTTTCCCTTAACACTTTTGAAGGTTCTGTTTTTGTGTTTATTACGTTGGCATGAATTGTAATGAAATATCACTGCACTGTACAAAGAAGAATGAGGGCAGTATGTAGAGTGGTATGGATCTACAGGTGAACAGTTGGCAGGGTCAAGTTCAGTCAGTTTTTGACATGTTCTATGTATTCAAAAGAGTGACTTATTGTAGCTCAGAAATGTGGTGTGACCTGGAGCTGACATCTTATAATGTTTAGACTTCAGCATGGATCAGCGCTTGGAATATGTCTACATCATATCAGCCAAATTCACACATATCGTTGCACTCTTCTCAGTGACATCTCTCCTACATACTATGTTTGACTTCAGTTAGATTACTTGAATCACTTGACTGAGGATTTGCTGGACAGTGGCTTCATCTTTAAAGTGGTTTTCCAAGACAATTCAGTTTGCAATATACGGTGCCTTTAGAAAAACTCTGGATAGCATTCAGCATCAGCTTACTTGTTAAATACAATAGTCCTCCAGTGTACAATATAATGACTCAAATAATCATTCAGCCAACTTTAGCTTCATAATAACGAATTAAATTCAGAAGAACTTTGTAATTCATGCATGTGTCGCTGGCAGGAGTTAAGTACCAGTAGACCTAGTAAGCAAACAATAATCTGGCATTTTTCCTGATTTGTGAAAATCAGAATAGCTTTTTTGAAATGCAAATGAAATTACTTGCCAAAATGTATTCAACAACTGACAGAACAAGATATGTGTGCATAAATGAAAGGTCCAAGGAGGCCCATTTACAATTAGCGCTGTAATATTTCTGATTAAGGACAACATGTTTCGTTTTCAAGGACAGCACTGCTTTTGTTAAATGTAGCAAACGTTTTAACAAAACACCCTTTTCAATGACTTCTTCAATGTCTTTGTTGGTTCGTAGAGTACAGTAAAAGCAATGACTAGCCTGTACTACAATTTATATATATACACACACACACACACACACACACAAACACTGCTGTGCAAAAGTCTTAGACATGTTGCATTTTTCTACTCTGATGCATTGTGAGCATCAGCCTCCACTAGTGTTTTCTACTATTATAACAACCTTGACTTGCATAAAGAAGGAAAAACTTTGAGTGAAATAGCTTGCATCATTTTCAAGGTGTGGTATCGAAGCATAATCAACAAGTGCAGAGAAACATCATCTGTAATTGACAAACCCATTACTGGAGGACCCAAAAAGCTGTCAAACAAGGATGAGCAATACTTGAAGATAATATCCTTAAGGAATAGAAAGAAGACAAGTGTTGAATTGACAACAGAACTGGCAGAAGGCACAGGTGTTGTTTTCCATCAAATCAACAGTATGAAGGTCACTCTTGAAATCAGGACAAAGGATGTGTTGCAGTAAGAATACCTCTGTTAAGAAAGGGGAATATGACTAAAAGGTTAAAATGCACAAGAACACAGAAATTGGACTATGGAACAATGGTCAAAGGTGCTTTGACCATTGAGCACCAGTAAGCTCTCTGGTGCTAAACTTTCAAAACAGTTTAGCACCAATTTTCTAAATGATTTGCACCCCTGACACTGACGCTGTAGTTCCAGCTCATCACGTTGGCACCTTGCAAGTATTGCACCTTGCGAGTCTTATGAAAATGCTGCAGTACATGCATGAAAACAGATGAGCCGACAGATCATTCCAATGACGGTTGCTTCTGGTGAGCGCTGCTTTTCCAGGCTGAAATTGATCAAGACATACTTGTGCTCAACGATGATTCAAAAAAGATTGTCAAATTTGGCCATACTGTCAAATGAGAGTTGTCAAGAATTTAGAATACTCAGATTTGATAAAGGACTTTGCTGGAGCTAAATCTAGTAAAAGTCTTTGTAATTTATGTTTAGAACATAATTTAGAACGTAAAATGAAAAAAAGGATTTGATAATGCCCAGGCCCCAAAAAAGGTGTACAAAGTGGCAAGAGGGATTTTTTTGTTATTATTATTATTTATTTATTTATGCCAGGTTATTCTCGCTACTGACCTATCAGAACCCAATTATATTATATACAATATTTTTCAATAGGCCTATTGGGGAGTGGTCATTTTAGAAAATGCTAACACGTGATATGTTTGAAGTAGAATGGAAGTCTGAGTGCTTTGAAGTTGTATTAGCATTAATATTATGTATTGTATCTTAACATTAGTATATGTAGGTGCATATGATTACATGATGCACCCATATACTAACTTTAAGACACGGTTGCTACTGTAGCATTCATTTGATGTTCTGGACCCTACACTTAATCATCAACGCCTAGGGCCCTGCACAGCCTAAGGCAGGCCCTGGTAATAAAGGTTATGTTTTTTTTAATAATCTATGGTGGTTTGTGTAACAAGGTAATGCAAAACCACCAAGATAATAAAGAAGAACACCTCTAGGACAACATTAGTTTTAGATGAGTTAAACATAGTGTAATGAACTAGTTTTGGTACAGAATGAAACTTGGACAGCTGTCTATTTTTGTTGGTCCGTATGCTCTCAGATTGAAATGGAAAAGGGAAATACAATGATCATTGCTAATCTATTGTACCCTACCAAGCTAATCTGTTCACACATTAAACTGGAGTAGTGTATATTAGGAAAGCTCTTAGCTCAATTTAACCCAACTGGTTTATTGATTTGAAAAGCCAGCTTAATGCTTGAGTGCAGCAAAAGACTGGAACTAAGGGAGGTTTAGACAGGAATTTCAATCTGCAAGAGAATTTAGAATAAACCTGTCCTGTCCTGGCGTGATCACAAACGACAAAAAGGCAATTTAAATGTCAACAACAGCCACCAGCAATACAAGTTGTTAGCCCTTAATATGAACTTTTGTTTGTGCAATAATTGCAAAAATCAACAGCCTAGCAAAATATTGCGTGTTCCAATGTATGTCCATGGTTTACTATTAAAAAACTAAACAATAAATGCAGGATGGTAACGTAATTCCTAGTTGACGTTTGTAGGTTACCGTGTAGCAAAACATAGTCTGCTAACCTACCAAAAGGCATTGTGCTGACGAGCAATTTTTTTAACACTGAAATACTGTAATATTAGAATTAGAAAATATTTTCGTCACGTATATCTAAGATGAATATATTATTTACACAGAAAAAAAATACTATAGAATTTTAAACATGCAGTCGCTGTAGTGCTTTTACAGTGTCGTCAAACAAAGGTGAAAATGAAGATTTGGTGTAGTCTTGTGTTTTTCTTACAATTTCGTCCTGCTGTAGCCAGCTGTGATTCAGAGTTGCAGTTCATTCATATGGTGTGTAACAAACGTCTTACATATTTTCAAACAAGTAAGGTTCACTTCATTAAAATCATGTGCATCATGCCTAAATGAACGGCATGTAAGAGTGTAATCTCATAGTGTTTGGATGCATTTGGAGCTTTGCAACTGAGATAATTGATTGGCAATTATTCATCGAAGCAGCTGACCCGGGAACAGAAACAGTTTGTATCTACACTAGTCCTACCCTGTGCCAGTTATATTCACTGCAGATAATTATTAGTTTAATGCATACAGTAAAGCCTAATTCCAATCAGAAAGGAGAATTCCCAACCTCTGCCCAAATGTGACTGGTCACTTCTTAACATGATAATAAATAGTTGGCTTGTCGGTAATAAGTACAATTTCGGTGCATTTCATTGTGACAAAAATATGAGCTTCAGGAGGTTAGACCTTGGAAACACTGTTAGGGATGTGGCTAATGTGGTAATTACAGATATTATAAACAAATGCTGTACATAGTTTCCTACTGTGAGTATCATTTTACTGTAAGTGGCTCTACTAAATATTTCCACTTGAAATGCAATTAGAAGCATGACTCGGACTGAAGGTTTATGTGTCTCACTGACCTAAGAACCAGTGCAAGCCTGTTCCTTTAGCGCAGAATATTAATTAGACTATTACTTCAGTGGTTTTCAAAGTTTTTGCACTGAAAAGCTGCCATTTTCCTTCCCTTAAGTGTTATGAAAGTTATGAAAATGACAAACAACTATATTGATTAAATTAAGTAAAAACACCTGTATGAACCTTGGAAGAAATACATTTTTCAAGATTAAAATATGTCATATTTATTTCATAAAAATGTTCACCTTCTGAAGCCCAAAGGCTTGAAGACCAGGGTTTGAAAACATCTACTTTACTTGAGGCACCTGTGTGAAATACTTTTAATTTACACTTCGTTAAAAAATAATGGCTATTGTGGAAACAGAAAGCCAGCATTGTTGTTGCAGGAGGGAGTATGATTTGGATGCACTGTAAAGTCAAATCCTCTTTATAGTGGATGATCTTGAACGATGTGTTTTAAGTTTTGAACAATTACAGATTAGAACTGCTTTAAAAAAAACAAAACAAAAAAAACCCTTAATGATCCCTGAATTTAAATTTATATTGATCCAGAAATTAAGAAACACCACATAGGGAACCCTGTCAGTGCTGGAGGAACATATGGAGAACCCCAGAACATACAGTGATATTCATTTACCAAATACAAACATGACCTTTGTGAATTAGTATTTCTATTCACGACCGCACATATTTAAAAATAAGGAAAGTTTAAAAGAGCAATGGTAGAGAACAAAGGGAGTTAAATAGGCAATTAATTTATTAAATGTGTCATCAATTCTATTCCTGGAGAACTATGTTCTCTTTTAAATAGTACAATTATAATTTAACCTACTTTATAAAGAATCCTTAAAATGAAACACTGCCTAATTAAGGGATGCTTTACCTGTATGTTCTCAAAAGCAGGTTAAGGTCTTTTCATTAAATTTTTTACACTTCGCACATTCATTAATTAAAATTTTTTCAGCCGATCTGTGCTTTCTTAGCCATTGCATTTACAGAGTTGCTATGGGAACCAGGGACCATGTAAACATGACCAGTATTGAAATGAGACCATAGAACATTCAACTAAATATAGCAGCTTCTCACTATTTTTGTCCTATTCATCTCACTGTAAAAATACATGTATGGTTGGTTTGGTTTAACAGCAGGATTTTTTTTATATACAAAGAAAAGGAAAAGCCACGACTCCAAAATCATGATTCATCTGTATT
>NC_081199.1:34361515-34366515 GCF_902713425.1 Acipenser ruthenus
CACTTCGCAATTAAAATAAGGATAAAAGCTCAAATTATTCTTGTAATATCTGATCAAAGCAAATGAGCCTGCACTTCTGCTGTTTTGCAGTCTGTACTCAACACAAGGAACTTTCTATTGAAATGAATTATATTCTTAATACATAATTAAGGCAAAATAGCACCTTATCAGCAAAAAATGTGATCTGAAGATATTTTAAAAACACTTTAATGAAGGTAACTAGAATTCTATTTAAAACTAGTTAACCAAACACTTTCAAATGAACATGCAAATAGCATTAGGCATACTTCTTGTTTCTTTATGTCCAAGGATCGCCCCCTCCACCGACACAGCTACCCACACTCTTTCAAGTCCTGTGTCCTGCTAAAAATAATTTGGAGATGACTTGCCTGGAGACATTGGTCGGATTCATGCTACTGGATTCATTTCAAAGGCCAAAAAAGATGTAATACCTCACTTTACACTACAAACCAGTCCTGCATATGATGGGTAGAGGCATTTCCAACCCCAAGCAGGCAGGGAAGAAATATCTACATTAATTACAGGTGCCTCACTAAAACACAGCCTCCTGTCAGTTCTCAATCAAATGCAGGTACTGTACTATGGGATAACGCATGAGTGTAGTTCCCATTGACCCAGCCTACACTGCCTAACTTTCCCATGACCACATTGTATATGCATATTTGGTATATAGGTAATAGCATTCACAACAAAGGCCAAATAATGTGATAATCATTATACAGTACATCACAATAGTGTAAACAATAGCCTTCAATGTTGGTTTAATTTCAATACATTTTAAAGACCCAAACCGTAAGCTTCCAGTTTCGAGGCACTTTACATAGACCCGAAATATGTGACACACTAGAAATTGCACATTGCGCTTTCTAATTTTAAGGGTCAACAGTATTTTAATACCATTTTAAACACATATCCAATGCTTTTATGGTGCATGTACATGGAGTTTTGATGGCTAAATCACCCAAGCATGGTTAAAGAGACCCTCTACTCCAGCTGGTTCCAAGCCCACTTAATTGTGTCTTCTGACCTTACCTCACCTGTGTCTGCATTAAAATCATAATATAATTCAAGTGTGAAAAAATGATATACTGTTTATTTGCCCTAAATATTTATAGAGGTCCCAGATACAGCTATATTTCACCTAATAAGAAAAATAGCTTAGTAACTATGACTTAGGTTGGGTGGACCACATTGCCTTCAGGCCATTGTTTAGTATCTTGGTATTTTTTGAGGTCTCATTAATTGTGTAATTTTCCACTTCAGCCATCGCTGAGTTCCCTCAAAAACCAAAACCCTGTCTGGTAGATGCAGCCTATTCCTTTCCAAAAAATGTAACAGTTTAGTAATTTATTGTGTGGTCTATACAAATGAAATGAATAGATATTTTCAAGCTTTTGTCTGTCCATACAAACTACAGTAAGCTACTAAGGTCAGACATAATTCTGCATAAACATATATACAGTAATTCATACTGTAATTCATCAAAGGAAACTGTCATGGTATCTGTGAAAAATGAGTACAAAATAAAAGGGAGGGTTGGCAAAAACAATGTTATATTGGGCGTAGCAAATATGTGCACCTAGGGGTGGCTCCCTTCCCCCAGCTCGTCTTTAATACTTACACCCACTTTTAGCGAGTGTTTTTTTACAGCACTTTAAAACACTATTGAAGTCAGTCCCCCAGGTTCCAAATGGGCTCATATGTTATGTCCCTTAAATATGACAGCATTAACCCATGAGAATAGCTTTGTACATTTTTTTTAAATTTAGTAGTCACTAATTATTTTTTGTATTTTCTCCCAATTTAGAATATCCAATTACTTTTAGGCTCAGCTCACAGCTACCACCCCCACATTGATGAACATATGCTGTCCTCCGAAGCATGTACTGTCAGCCAACCGCTTCTTTTCACACTGCAGACTCACCATGCAGCCACCTCAGAGGTGCAACGCTGCTCTGGGCAGCTTACAGGCAAGTCCACAGGAGCCCGGCCAGACTACAGGGGTCGCTGGTGTGTGGTGAGCCTAAGCCCTCCCCGGTCAGCGCTCGGCCAATTGTGCGGCGCCCCCTGGGAGCTCCCGTCCAGGCTATTGGGCGCATCCTGCACTCCACGCGGAATGCCTTTACCAGATGCGCCACTCAGGAGCCCCAGCTTTGTACATTTTAATATGTTTGAAATACAGTCGTGTAAGAGTACCAAGTAAAGCAACATCATGCCTGCTTTTGATTTATTTTAACATGTACATGTTTGGCTAATTAATACAAACTGACAGCTACTTGGAGAAAAAGCCCCTGTTTTCTACTGCTCTTCAACAGAATCATTTCTGACCTGAAGATGTCACATTCTACCTTAGGGAAGCAAAATATATATATTTTTTTTTAAGAGAGGGAAACTGAACAAATCATACAGTTGTTTCTTTAATTTCCAAACAAAAGTGTGGTGTAATGGTTAGGGCTCAGGACTTTTGCCTGGAGGGTCGTGGGTTCAATCCCAGAAGGGGGGAAATTGCTGCTGTACCCTTGAGCAAGGTACTTTACCTAGATTGCTCCAGTAAAAACCCAACTGTATAAATGGGTAATTGTATGTGTAAAATATAATGTGATATTTTGTACCAATTGTAAGTCGCCCTGGATAAGGGTGTCTGCGAAGAAATAAAAAAAGAACTTGACTGACAGCACTTAAAAATAGTTTTTACTGGTATGTATTGATTATTACTAGAGTAAAATGAAGTCTAATATTAGTATTGTGGATCATTTACTTACTGTGTTCAAAATATCATTATTACTGCAGCATAGTTTGGTACAGGAGTACTCATCAGTTTAATTAATATGGTATCAACACCAGACAGGTTATTATATATGTTTTTATTTATTTAATTGTTTCAACCAAATACATTAAATTAACCTAAATAATATTAATATGCCCATTAATAATCTGCCACCTCGTTTACCACAGTGAAGACAGGTCTTACTTTTAGCCTAATGGTGATCTTGTTCTGTGCTGCTTCCAACACATCTGGTAGCTGAAGAGTCTCTTCGTCACCCTGCAGCCTGCTAATGAGATCCCCCCCCATTTAATTAATACCATAAGAATTTTAATTCTGACTGAATCAATTTAATGTGATGTGATTTTGTCAGCTCTATTCCCCAAGTAAAAAAGTGAGCCTGATGCTTATTACATACATCATTTCATGGGCTCTGCATTCCCTGCTGACTTAAACAAATTCTAATTAAGACTAATTAAAGCATCATTTATGAAAACGCTTGTGATAGTTATGCAAACATTCTGGGTGGGTATGCTTTGCATAATAATTACCCAAGTTTAAATTAAGACCTGTTCCTTAGCAATTAGGTCTGTGAAACAACGTTATTCTCAGAATCCAGGGTGGATTCTGTTCTTGCAATTAAATATGAAATGTACTTATGTACTCTCTTCATTAGAATTTTTTTGTATAAATATAGCAGAATTCTAAAACCATTTTTTATATGTAATATACAGGGAAGAGGCATAATTTGTATGACAGTTGTGATAAATAGCTAAATCTATAATCGCTTCAATTTTGCTTTGTCTTTGGTGATAAACCTATAAACACAGGTCTTTGGGATCCTAATTTACTTTACACCTGTTTTGTATTTTTTTAATGGATGTTCAAAATCTTAACTAGCAAGACCAAGATCCAGGATTACCATCCACTGATCCTTGCAAAACAGATACGTTTTAGAGCCTTACAAGTTTTTATGAAAAGTTTAATATGAATTAGTAGTTGTATTTAAACAATGCATGGGTGGTTTAATAAAAAAGGGTATTTAGGGAATACGCACCTTCAGTCGGCTCTAATTTTCCAACCTATAAAATGAGTGACACTGTGACAGGTTGTATTTGCAAACCAGTCTGTTTCCATTCCTAGCATCTGTTAAAGACAAGGGGTATAAGATGGGTAATCTGTCGACAAGTGACTGCCAAAAATATTTACTATGGAAGTTGTTTCCTCACCTTTAATGGGAATACCATAGGGTATATGTGCAGAAACTTGGGTATTGCTATATTCTTATTTTCTTCCTTCTAGAATGAATCCTATGTATTCCTATATATTTCTGTCTTACAGACCTTTGTACTTTATATATATATATATATATATATATATATATATATATATATATATATATATATATATATATATATAGTAGATATGGACTGGAGAGGAGGGCTATAGTTGAAAATTGGATAGTAAATATGACTTTATATACTGTAAAATCATAACTATTTTCCATATGAAAAAAAAAACCATAAACATTTTTGGCATGAATATCTTAGTGCTGTACATAGATGAAGTAATATACTACCAGTGAAACATCTCTGGAGCAAAATAGGTTTTATGGGTGTGATTCGCCAAATATTTTGGTCGCAAACATTTATGGCTTTACAGTATTTTGTTTAAATATAGCTGATACAGCATAAGCAAATAACTAAACAACTATAATACATAACAGAAAATGTTTTTGAAGTTAATAACGCAAGTTTTTTTCTTTCTTTTGTAATATGTTTTGTACTTAATTTTCTGTTAAGTCACAGAATTTGCATTCAGCTGTTTTTTTCATTCAGCCATTTTATCTTGTTGTTGGAATGAAGGTGGAGTGCGTTTCTTTGAAAAGGGGCGGGACTGACAGCGAAAGGAACCAATCACATGACAGATGGAGACTGTTGCCGGTGGTGTAAGGATGTTAGGGCTAGTTCAATCTATTTTTCCTCCTATAATGAGGTTTTATCCAATCACAGGCCAGAATTTCCAAATACTGACTATATATAGTGCTAGCCCGTTATAAAGCAGTTGTCGGGGTCCATAACTAGTGTAGCCGTCTAAAACTATACTGAATGAATAATGATTCCCGTAGCTATTCGTGGTCTTATGTTCTGTATTGTGTGGTAAGGGGAAGCGGAAGCTCTGTGTGTGGGTTCCTGCTGAGGAGAATTTCACCTGG
>NC_081199.1:34371515-34376515 GCF_902713425.1 Acipenser ruthenus
TGTCTGAAATATAACGAAACCTCTTTCCAGATTTTAGGTTAGGTTTTCTGAAAGAAAAAAAATGTAATAATAATAATAGTCGATTTATCATTTTTGAAATTTGCGACTTATTTTTCCCATTTATGTTACCTAGATAGCCTATATTCAGTTGAGACTTTTCAGACAGTATGTAGGCCTGTGTTGGGATTGTAATACAGTGCATTCAGCTTTACTTAAACAGAAAATGGATGGGGAGTCTGTTATCAGAAGCTTTAAGAGTCATGGGTGGCTGACAATTGACCTTTAATGGTGTCAATGTAGTTTATTACCCATAGTGAATAATGTCTTTGTTTGGCAGCTGTGTTAACACTTTTGTTTTGATGTGAAGTAAAAGAAAAAAAAAGAAAAAGTACTGGTCCTCGTTTTTTTTCTTAATTTGTCACTTGCTTTTGGTATTTCAGTGTTATGTATTGCAAGACTAGTGTAAAACCCAAGGTTCTAGATGTTGGACATCTGTAAGCCATTTCGCTCGTCATATTTATTAATATTAACACAGTATCACAGCTGTGGATGCCTCCAAGCCTAATTTTGTTGTCCTCCGACAATAACCTTGACCTGTGTGAAAACAGATTGTAACAGGATATTGCAAACTGACTATCAGGTGTTTGAATGAGACAGCCTAACTTACTGAAAAACATATGTAATAATCCTGAACATCATTCAGTTCCAGTAGTTAGCAGTTCAGCTTCCCAAGTAATTGCAATCATGTTTACATTAAATGGACTTATAATATGTAACATACAATTAAAAAACCATAAACCTTTTCTTTCAGTGTGCTCACTCTCCAGCTAGCCAGCTCAATGAGCTGCCACTACAGTTGGAGCACTTCCCCTTTTTATACTGCTGGCTAGAGTCATGTGACTTTCACACCTTAAAATGACAGTATCCACCCTCAAGGCCAAGTTCAAACATAATAATCAGGTTTTTGTTTCTTAGATGACAAAAAAATCATGTTGATCATTTTTTAAATCTATTATGAATCGTATGTATTTCTTTATTTCTTTATATCTTTAAAAATAAATAAAGCAGGTGCACTAGACAGGAAATAGAGAAACCATTTTTTGGTCTGGTTTTATTTTCTATTAATTAAATCATGTTTGAAAAAAAAATGACATACAGATCTAAATTTTTTGTTTACCTGTATCGCAGGACCACATGATAAAAGAGCCAACCTCTTATTTTAGCAAAGAATCAACGCATGATGACACAGTAAGGCTTTCTTAAACAAATTATTCAAATTAAACACTATTCAGAACCGACCAAATATCTGGCATGGTGGAAATTCTTTCAGAGGCATTAGTTAACAAGAATCTCTGTACACAAATATTGATTAAAAATATATCTATCTACAGTATCTCTCTCTCTCTCTCTCTCTAAAATAATAAAGTTTTTTTGTGTGTTATATTGATTTCAGTTTGTAACTGTGTTAGTTCTGTGTTTTAAATGGGTATTTATAAAGGGCTATATATATATATATATATATATATATATATATATATATATATATATATATATAGATGGTAGAGTGGAAGGTCTTCTGAGTTTCCCAAACATGGGCTAGGTGGCAGAGCAGGATAATTAACTGCAGTTTTTCACCACTGGAGGCCATGCAGCTTAGGTCACAAGTAAAAGAGGATGGTGGTCTGCAGGGGGTTTTCAGGATTGCTGTGATGGGAAGCTCAAAGCTCTGCAGGCACGGCTGGTCTATAACCAGTGCTATTGTCAGTCAAGAGTATTCAATTCAATTGCAAACATCTATCTTCCAAACAAGTGGGTCACCAAAAAAGAGTTAGTAGTCTCAGTAAACGTAGATGGTTTACTCATTCAAACCTTTCTTTTGTAAAATTACCAAATCTGGCCAGATGCTTACTGAACTGTCAGAATCACATGCAAATCGATAGCCCTAATTCTTAAGAGTGTTAGCCAAGCTATACTTTTCAAGTCATGTCTGTAATGTAAGAGAAAATTGGCAACAGTAAATCCTGCTTCAAAAAATAAATATACAGATGTATTGCTTAAACAATAATGTAATGTCTTTCATAGTTTCAAGTGGTCATAAACTTGCATAGCCAGTATTGTGTTTTGTTTGTTTTCTTTCTTTGATATATATGTTTTTGTATGTTTTACTAAAGTCTTTGATAGTCTAAATTTTTTTATTCCTAGTTCTTTAGTTTTTCTTTCAGTCTCCAGTTTATAGTCTTTTTCCTGTACAACACAGCAACAAGAAAACAATACAGTGACTAAGCTCTGAATATTTGCAACTGTGTTTCCTTAGTACTCTGTTTACTGAGTTACAAAGGACTTATTAACTGGAGCCTGAATGTAGGCAACAATGTAGGCTTGTGTTACTAATTGCTGGTGGGATGCACGTTCATTTCTGCAGTAAAAATACAAGAGATATCCTTTATTGCAGCACTTTATAGCCATGAAATAGAGATTTACGTGTGAATGATACAATGCTATTTCTGGATTCTGGAAATGCAGTAAAAGTGTTTTGCATTCTTCCACTTCCTACATTAAATTTACATGTTTCTGAATACCGCTCCAGTTACTGTTCCTGCAGTGCTAACATAATATTGAAGCATGCTGGGTGTCTGTTGGCTGGAGTGGTGGTGCAGTAAAGAAATCGCAGACAATATCTTTCTCAGACAGGGCCGCTGTGTTAGCTGTATATTATAAAAGGCAGTGGGCCCTACCGCAACTTCTTGGCGAGACAGCCTAACCCCTATTCTTGCCCTACTGGGCTGTTTCCTGTACACTATTTTCATCTGCTGTTTTGAGACTTTTCTTTCTTGACCATGACCATTTCACCACTTTAATTGAATCCGACCCCATACAGTACAATACACAATGCATTCCAGGATCCTGAGGTCTGAAGTACACTGTATGTCCACCTGCCCTACTCTACTGTACAATATATGCTATCTAACCTATGTGTTCAACCCTTTTGTCTGTTCAAAGCAACCCTGACAATAAACTGAAGATACAGGGACTAATTTAGCATCAGGACCCAACCAATTAAAACTAATACATGCATGGATAATTGTCAGGTTAACCAATTCTCCAAGTACTCCATGAGACTTCCTCAGCAACTCAATTGACCAGACAGCCAGTCCCTAATAAAAGTGGCATTGCCTGTTGTCTCCCGGGTGTAACCCCAGTTAAGCCCACCCTCGTGCATTTCATAGTATGTACACACTATATTTCTGTACAGTATGCTATTGTGGATCAGTCAGATTTGTTTAAAAACGTGACTCTGTGTCATACCAAAATGAGTAGCTACATTATCCATTCATTGCATATCATTGGATCGTGAAATCATGTAGTGTTTTGTTTTGATAATCTTGCTATATCTGTCCCATATTTCATATTGAGATAATGTGCTTTAAGACCTTCTCTAATGGCATCGCTATCATACCCAAAAGGCAAAGGGCTTTGGAAGGCTTAAAAACAGGGCCCTGCTGTTTACCTAGGGCAGTCTATCTGGCAGTTTGAATGAGGCAGACATGCTTTTATGGAGGTTTGTGGGCATTTAAAAAAAAAATCTTATGATTTAAATAGACATAAACATTCCTTGTTTTCTGATATTATACAAGCCTTACATATCTTCTAAATCATTCAAAAGAAAAGAAAAAAAAGTTTAGAAAAAAACTTTCGATGTTTAGACTCTTTCTCACTTCTAGTGAAACATTAAGCTTTTAGTGGTAATTGTATACAGTATACAGTATGTTAAAAATTTATTTAATTTGTAAACACATCTTATTTCATATGTTTGTGTGTGGATTCATCGACATGCTACCATACTTTAAACAGACTAGGCTATCTGCCTTGTTGGCTCCAAGTACTATATATATATAAACCCAACATGGAACAGAAAAGGCAGTTCAGAATGCAATCCGTAAGGAACCTTTTATCCAATTAAAACTGGTTATTAGACGCCCCAAGGGATTTCCCTGCAGAAAGTTCCTTGCATTGCATGTGTGTCCTTAACAAATTCAGTCTGCATTGCTGCACTGGGCTGTCAAGAAACTAAATGAAAAGTAGTTCTAATAGGTGACCCTTAACCTGCTTTACATTTTCTGGCAATTATAAAAGCATAGAGTAATGCATAGCTATGAGGCAAACATGGGTGTTTTAAAATGCACAAATAATCTGTGTTTATGCTATATTACTTTCCACCACATGATTTCAGAATTGGAAGCCATGCATAACTAATATTTTCCTCAATAAAAGCAGCCAGTTAAGCTCTGCAAATGTAGGAAGAGGTTAGAAAACAACTGTTATCTGAACCGTATTTATAAATATTGAATGTGTATTTTAAGCCCACCCCCAGTATAAACCCCCTGTGCTCAGATTAGACTCTAAAGACTCTCAAGGGGCATGGTTAGGGATGATGGTAAAGCTGAGCGTTACCCTGTGCACATTGCCTTAGGTTAGCAGCTTACAAGACTGTGAACACAGCACAGCCGCTCACAGATCACGAACATCTTGGATAAGCCTAGAATTCTCAATTGTATATTTGGTCAAGTCAGAGGAGCACATTGGCCAAAAACTGACTTGCTATCAATATTCAGTATTCACAATGTTTTGTCACTGTGTCTGATCCTGACAGCAGCAGTAACATACATCCTCCACCATGGCTGCAAATACATAACTCTAGCTACCTGTATCATGGGAAAGTATTCTCCATATGTAGATATAAGTACAATACTTACCTTCTTGAGAAGTGTTACTAATAATGCTAGTCAGTTCAGAGAAGACTTGGAAAGAGCCTGATTGCTGGCACTGATCATTTTAGTTACACAGGTCACATACTGTATAGCCACATATTCTCTCAATATCAATATCTAAATAATGTACTAACCAAGTTTCTCTTGATATATGTAAGACTCTAAAGCACATTGTGACATGTATGAATGTATGTACACCTCCACTGTATCCCTGCCACCTGAGCTATGCAT